>NC_050445.1:53099779-53399779 GCF_903995425.1 Onychomys torridus | reverse complement strand
TCGAATTCTGGCTTCCTGGGTGGATCACCTGAAGCCTGAAATTTAAAGGAAACACAAACAGGGACAAGTAAGACAAAACATTCTCTGGATAATCATTTTAACACAAAGCCATGTTTGAAAAGGGGGTGAGTAGATACAGAGTAGAATACTAAGGAGAATAAAAAATGTAAGGCCATGTACATAAGAACACACAAGATGAAGTGTCTAGGAGAGGCTTAGGAGAACAATATTCATAAAGCTCTTGATAGACTGGAGCATGTGACCTCTAAAAGAAAGCACTAAAGTCAATTGTTGTCAGGAGAAAAAGGAGGAGAGTTAAATGTCACCAGGTTTTGAAATTTTAAGGAGGAAAAATCTAAAAATTAAATAAACTTGAAAATTGTATGTGAACTCTTTTGTGTGTGTGTGTGTGTTTTATTTATTATATTTGTGTTTTAATTTTACATATCAGCCATGGGTTCCCCTGACTTCCCCACTCCCGTCCCCACCCTCACCTCCCCCCCCAGCCCACCCCTCATTCCCATCTCCTCCAGGGCCAAGACTCCCCTGGGATTCAATTCAACCTGGTGGATTCAGTACAGGCAGGTCCAGTCCCCTCCTTCCAGGCTGAGCAAAGTGTCCCTGTGTAAGCCCAAGGTTCCAAACAGCCAGCTCATGCACTAAGGATAGGTCCAGGTCCCACTGCTTGGATGCCTCCAAAACAGTTCAAACTATTCAATTGTCTTACTTATCCAGAGGGCTCCACAGCTTTTGGTTCATAATTCATGTGTTTCCATTCGTTTGGCTATTTGTCCCTGTGCTTTTCCAATCTTGGTCTCAACAATTCACACTCTTACAGTCCCTCCTCTTTCTAGACAATTGGACTCCTGGAGCTCCACCTGGGGCCTGGCTGGTGAACTCTTTTAGTAATTGACTTAAGCAACTGGATTAGCTTCCTGTTACTACCTCATACTTAGTGACTCAATACAGGGTTGCTTGGAAGATCAGAGCCCTAATATTAGGCTTAGTGACTGAGTGTGTTCCTTCTGGCAGATTCAGGGAATCCTTTGGCTGGTCTCCACATAGCAAAGGACCTCTATATCTTTTGGATCTTGGTCCAATAAGCAAGATAGCATCCTCAGATTTCTTGTGTCTCCATGCATAACCTGCCTCTCATGCTACCATCAGTATTTTTCTCATAAAGAGTCTTTCAATAACATCTGACAATCCAGGATCATCTATCTATCTCAAAATCCTTGATGCAGTCACCTCTGCACAGTTCTTTCTCCAGTATAAGACAGCATTTGCAGGTGCTAGTGATTAAAAGAATATAGACTTCGTTGTGCAGGGAGTGGGGTACTACTCATCCTTGCATAGCAACTAATACCAAAATCACCGTGTCAGGGTATACAAAATGTTTATTTAATTAGACATGTCAACTGGACAACTGATTTGACAGTCTGGTTGTAATATT
The DNA here is from genome assembly GCF_903995425.1 of Onychomys torridus. Lineage (NCBI taxonomy): Eukaryota > Metazoa > Chordata > Mammalia > Rodentia > Cricetidae > Onychomys > Onychomys torridus. The sequence continues at coordinate 53,398,326 of NC_050445.1, read as the reverse complement.
TGGAGCTGTCCTTTGCATCCTTCAATGTGTCTCACTCTAGTGGCTTGTGTTAAATAATAAAGAGTTTCATATTTGGGAGAGTTATGTGATGTACTGATAACTGCAGACAGTAGAGTTTGCTTACATGTAACAGTATGGGCCAAGGATTATGAGGGCCATATTCTGGAATATTATACTTACTTCTTTGGTTCAAGACTTTTGAAATGCATTTTAATTAAGCATAGGTTGAGCTGTTTGAATGTGATTTTTAAGTCATTTGGCTGCAATATGATTTGTGGTTCTTACTTAGCACAACTGTCAATCAAAATAAATTTTACTTGCTGAATATTGTGACTTATCAAAGTCTAGCACACTGACCAAATGGAAATATTTATTAAAGATATAGACAGCCATTTTTATCTCAATTGTCTTCTTAATTTTAGGTATTTTGGACATTATAAAGAGTGATATGAGATGTTTAACAACAATATCACCATCCAAGACAAGGTAGATGATCCTAAACAGAATGCATGTGTTGCTGTATTTCAGAAACCAATTTTGTCTGAAACAGAAGAAAAAGCTTTTGTTCCCTGGTTAATTACCTCATTATGTTGTAGGTACATAATTCTTTCTGGAGAGACCAACACACTTGAAGGGGAATCACAACATTTTGTGGATTATATCTTCTAACTACTTAAAATATTAAGGACAACGTTATATAATAAGGGTTCATGTTATTGTGAAAGCCTTTAAGGCTTTAACGTTTAAGCCGAGCTAGTCAATATTTCAGTAGTGTTTTAATTTCTGCCCACATAAAAATCTTCCTTTGTTTGTAAATAAAAAGGAGGAGATATTTCATTGTGGCATGCCCATCTGTTACCTGAACAATCACTAAGGACCTGCTGTTAATCACAGGATTTTCTAATGGGAATTAAATTTAGAGCTTCAGGGATCAGCTTTTTCATATGTAGATATAAAACCTTTGCAGACCAGACCTGACTCATTCTCTTAGCTTTGTGTTTTGAACCCATCTTTCAGTATGAGCCAGCATAGCACCCATAAATATGGATTTCCTACCAAGCTATATTTCTACAAATGTCTGTCTTCCATGAAGGTGCACAATCTAAAATGGTTAAATTCAGGATCAAAGAGAGGTATCAAGGGCAAAATTTGTCTATTTGTAAAATATTCTCCCATTCATTTGATTGTGTCCTCATATATTTAAGGCATGTAGGAAAAAAATCTCTTGAAGCTAGATTGGTCTATTCGATTCTGCTTTTCCTTTCTTAATCCCCGTGGTTGTCTTTTCTCTGAAGTGTGATGCAAATCTTTCTACAAGTCCCAGTTTCTTCAGCAGAACCCAAGGGTAGGGCCAGTTGCTTCAGATTTGGCTAACTTGATGAGTGACAAGACAACAAACAAACAACAAACAAAAACCAAACAAGTAAAATGTAGGATAATCCTGACACAGCATGTTTTTTAACTATTCTTCTGTAGCAGGAAAATGTGCCATCCTTTTTAGCAGTGGGCTAGTCCCTGAAAACTAGCTTTTACCTTCACAAGGGGTTGCCACTTCATCTAACCTTGGCCTGGCCCGAATAGCCATGAGTGCTACAATGCCACTCTTTTACGATGGGAAATTCTCAGGAAAACTAATTTTTGTCTCTGAAGCAAAGAAAACAATTGTTGAGTGCCAGACACATTAATTTTCTGCAAAATGAAAGATGGAGTGTTAGAAATGGCTTTCCTGGACTGAATGTACATAAGCTTTTAACTAAGGACCATAATCTCAATCAAGAAAGAAAACTAAGGAAGTGTGTACTCACCATTATATATAACTATTGCTGAAAACCGTGATGCCTAACAGAGAATGGTCAACTACCTCAGGGACACATCAGAACATTCACAAACTGCAAGGGAATGTAATTTGATTGATATGGAAAGTGGTTTTAACTACCTGTTGACAATCATTCTTTCCAACCCAACCCTGAAATAAAGCCCTTTCTAATAGATAATGTAAGATATAACTGTGAAACAACATATAAAAATGAGTGTGTTTAGTTCCAATCAGAGATGAGCTATCACTGCTCAGTTGCATACATCGTAGTGTTCTACTGTCTGACCTGTATGTTAGCCAGAGTTTTGGAGAATGAACATCCACACTTGATTTCTATATTTGAATATGATGATTTAATACTAATAAATAAGATGTGTATTGAGGTAGAGGGTTCCATGGAATTCCCTCTTTGCCCAGGTTACTAAAATAACACATGAAATATACATCATGATGAATATTAGAGTGCTTAAATATTTCAAATTCAGATTACATACAGGGTTAAAGATTTTTTAAGTTTCAAATTAAAACTTTCAGATTATCCATATGGTAGTAAAGGGATAACCATTCTTCTGATTCTGAAATCTCAAAAATATAAATTCTAATATTAAGAAATATTTATTTCTTTAACACACAATTATTACTCACATAGTCTTACAACAATGATTTTCTATATTATCTAATTCTAAGAAATCACTCAGGAAAAGAGTAGAAATGGTTATATGTTGCTTCAAGTTATGTAAAACTTGATGATATCTTCCCTAGTCAGAACCTTCTTTAGAGAAGCTACTGTCTATTGGATATTTTTAATAGTACAATTTTTTGCAGGTTTTTATGAGTGTAGCATATTCTGAAATTTTACTGATGGCATAATGATCAGAAATTTGGGCAGGGAAAATCTAGGTGATTTCTCTTTATAGAACACAGACAGTATATTGATTATATCTTTGTAAAAATTTTTAAAAATTTATAGAAGGATGAAATAGTGCATTATTATAATATAGACTGTAACTCATATTGAATTTAAGATAAAAGAAAGCACAATATTCTTGATTTAAGTCCAACCTAGGCTCATATAGAGTAGGTAAAATAATAAAATTAAAATACAAGTCTTGTTGCATCTTGGAGAATCTATATTAGGACTAGAAGTTATTTGACACCAGAGGCCATGGTTTATGGTTTGCATCATCAGCTCCTGGAAAAACAGAGCTGCAGCACAATTACAAACAAACTAAAGAATCACTTTGTGTCAAATGTGAATTCTAAAGAGAATTTGATTATCTGAAGTGTCCAACTCTTTACTCTGAGCAGAACACTGACTAACATTAAGTAGCATCCTGAAATTCTCCTGAAGATCTTTCTCTACCCCTCCTGTCTTCTCCTCTCCCTCTTGCACCTCTGTTAGTGATTTTTATCTTTCATCAAACACCGCCATGTAGCACCATGCCAAACACCGAAGAGGTGCTCCATTTAGCAGGAAGGTGAAGTTGACAAATACAGAGATTATGTGATTGGTCAATGCAGTCACACTACTCTCCATATTAAAACTTCTCAGTAGTTTGCTTTGGTGCACTGTTATTTCATGCCTCTTCTCGGCTCACAGTATAGGAGTTGATTCGGTAAGACAGTTAGTTAGACAGACAAGAAGACCAGAGGGCTGCAATTCAAGTTCTACCTTCACCTGTCAGCCTGATTGCCCACAAACTTGTGTGTTTCCTATAAAATGCTGGGCTAACTCCATAGAGTAGTTAGGGCCATTGTGAGGATACATTTAGGAAACTCTCACTATTATGACTACATATTCTACCTTCCTCTCTTCATTTACTTGTATATTAGCTACTTTTCTTGTTGCTGAGGCAAAATATCTAACAAAATGAACTTAAGGAAGGATTCATTTTGGCTCACAGTTCATCATGCAATGGAGGTCATGATAGCAGAATCTTGAGGTATGTGGTCACATTGCATCCATAGTCAGGGAGGAGATAGCAATAATGCAGGTACTCAGTTTGGCTTTTCCTTTTTATTCAGTCTAGGACTTCAATCCAGAATGGTCCTTCCCACCACTAAAGTTAGTTTCCATAACTTAATTAACCAAACCTACATAATACCTCACACACGTCCTGAATCTTGCCTCCCAGTCAGTTCACTATCCTGTTAAATAGACAGCATTAACCATCACACATGGTTATGATAGCTCTAAATTTTCTCCCACTGTTTTACAACTCTGAACCAACATATATAATCTATTGTCTCTGTGTTTATCTTATGACTCTCCATATATCTGGATATCCCATTTTCTTTCAAAGCTTTACTGATAGATATTCATATTAATTTTTGTTCATTATAGTTTTATGCTACAGTGCAGTCCAATTACTTTTTCTGTTGCCAATCATATATTAGTAGATATTCATAATGATTATTAACTATACTATCCATTAGCCATTATCTATAATTATTTACATTGGTAGATAATAGTAATAATTAGGTAGTGATCATACTGATTTGAATAAATAAGTTAATGATGTAGAACATTGATCAATAAATAATGATTATATCTGATTATATATTTTATTTTAAATACTGAGTGCAGTAAAGAATGCAGAGAAACATGACAAAAGAACACAGTGGGGAACCACCAAAGAAAAAAAGAAAAGAACAATCAAAGAATGAACAACACAGAAGAGCAAAGTATATAATACATTCCACCAGGGTGACCCAGAAAGAAAGAACTATGTGTGACAGCTAGAAGATAAAGAATGGGCTGTATTAACAAGATATTGTTGAGGTGGAACTGCAAAGATACGTTAAATTTGAGATGGGAGAGGATGTTAGGATGACAGCATGATTTCTGGGCTTGGTAACCAGAACAATAGAAAAAATATTCAATACAGAAAACATTAATAATAAAAGCCAACAAAGCCTGTTTTAAACAGCTAGAAAAACTAAATCCTTTAATCTTTATAATAGCCCTATGAGGAGTATGCTAACGCCATGATTTTACATATGCAGAGATGAATGTCCTTAGAAAGTCATGGGATTTTCTTCCAACGACACTCCACAAGTAAGTAATAGATTTAGGATTTAAGCAGAAGCTATCCACCTTTGACGACAATCTCTTCTCACTTTGCTATACTGCTGTTTGTCAAAGTAGGCTCCAGGTCAGAGGTTTTGGCTGAGATAGGATGATACAAAAGCAGGAAAAATCCTTTTTAGAATGTGGCGAGTTGAGCTGCTGACTCAACCTCCATTACCTGTTTGCCTCTCTTACATCAGTAAAGTGACTTGTTTAGGCAACACATGGGACAAGGAGGGATGGCTCAGGACCTGGCAGGTGTGTGCTACAAAAGACCTGATTATTTTTTCTACACATTCAAAAAGGGGACTTGTCACATAAGATGGGTAGTATAACACATGGCTTAAAGTAGAATGAAGAGAATTTCACTATTAAAGGTTACTTTGTGTCAATAAAAACAACTGTCGGCATAATGTAAATACAAAATAGTGGGTCAATGTGTTAACTGACAAATCGCCAGCTGACCTAGATCCTGAATCATTTTAACTTGGCTGTGAACCTCAGAAACTGCTGACACGGAAAGCTATATACCAGTGATATACAATTGGTATAAGATGTTTGTTAAAAATTAAATAAGTGTGGGATTGAACATAGATCACTCTCATATTTAAATACTCAATTGCTAGATATAATACGTAATATTTTGCTACCAATTAATAGAGTGCTTGTATAGCTATGTGAGCTAAAATGATAATTTATAGATATGAAGAATATGTTGAGGATTCAGGAATTATTGAATTTAGGAACTTAGAACATTATAGTGCAGAGGACATAGGGTAAATTGATTGGAAGCCTCCTGAAGAGTCGCCCTGCTTGTGATACCAGTCAACTGGGTAACTTTTGGGTAGTTACCCCTCAGAACTGAGCAATGACAGCAGCCAAGGATTTCACAGCTTTGTGTTTTTCACACTTCTCATTCAACACCCCACAGCTAAGGCCCGAGAGCTCAAGCCACTCTACAAAGAGGCTACCTTTAGGCGTATAAAGCCCTCAGGAAAATTCTCTAACAAATGAATAATAAATAAATAATATATGTCTTAAGATTTTGAAATTCTATTATCCTCTGAGCCTTTAAGTTTAAAAAAATTTCCCATCTATATTAAAAATATAAAAATGTGGATTTTTATGAAAACCCACATTTTCTTATGACTGTGTAGATGTACTTAATAATTTCTAAAAATTGACAGTCTGCCTTAAGTGATTAGGCAGATAGTCTCTAATTCATCTTGCCTGGGGTAATTCCCACTGACTTCAAGCCTTAAATGAGGTATGGAGTAAAATGAGAAATGAGCCCATAGAGTTATATTATTAAAGAATCACAGAGATTGTAACCATAGAGGATTTTGACTAACTCACATTAATTATCCAATTTGTGAAAGAAATAAAAGAATTATAGAGAGCTAAATTTATGAAAAATGAATACTTCTAGCCTCACTAATGAAGTCATATCTTTCTGCTTAAACACTTCCTTAAATTTCACATAATTTTTAAAGGTTTTGTTTTTGTTTTGGTTGATCTCTGCTCCATATATAGCATTGGCTGTCTTATGAAATGTATTTGTTTTTTGAAGGAGAGTTTTGTCACTAGGAGAAATTATACTAACATGGAAATTGGATTTCTAGGTCAACCTAAACAAAACAAAAAAAGCTACCTACATTCTGGGAAATTAATAAATGCTCACTTGAACAGTGTGTGAGTATGTATGTGCATGCACACACAAGATTTACATACATTCATACACGTATATACATACATATAAACACATCTATACATATGCATTCATGCAATCTTACAGAGCATAGGGAAGGGCAAATAAAAAACATTTGCTATTTTCATAATTTGTTCAGAGTATTTTGAAATACATTTTATAAGGCTTAAAGTCTCAAGTTTCTACACATTTGCATTCATTTCATTCATTGTTTTATTTATATTATATATTTTTCCCTTTAAAAATGTATTTTCTTTTTAAGTCAAGACTTTCAATTCCCATAGTGGCAATGGATTGATCATTATGTGGTGGTTTGAGTGAGAAATGTCTCCCATAATCTCAAGCATTTGAACTTTTGGGTGCCAAACGGTGGCTCTTTTTGGGGAGGTTTAGTGGTGTGGCCTCCTGGTGGAAGAAAGTTATTGGAAATAGTTGGGTTTTGTTTTCTTAACCTTTGGGTTTTGGGGGCATGCAACCCAGCTCCCAAATAAATTGCATGGAGTCTTATTTTTACTTATAAATGCCCTGCCTTAGCTTGGCTTGTTTCTAGCCAGCTTTTCTTTAATTGTCCCATCTATCTTTTGCCTCTGGGCTTTTCTCTTTCTCTATTCTATATATCTTTCTTTACTTCTTATTTCATGGCTTGCTGTGTAGCTGGGCAGCTAGGCCCCGATGTTTTTCTTTCCTTCTCTTTTTCTTGCTCTCCAATCTCCTTTTCTCAGATTTCTTCTCCTATTTATTCTCTCTGCCTAGCAGTCCCCCCTATCCTTTCATCAAGCACTGCCATGTAGCACCATGCCAAACACCAAAGAGGTGCTCCATTTAGCAGGAAGGTGAAGTTGACAAATACAGAGATTATGTGATTGATCAATGCAGTCACACTACTCTCCACATTAAAACTTTTCAGTAGTTTGCTTTGGTGCACTGTTATATGTATGCCTCTTCTTGGCTTATAGTTGCTCACAGTATAGGAGTTGATTAGGTAAGACAGTTAGTTAGACAAGAAGACCTCACCCTCCGAGACAGGGTCTCAAACAAACCCAGAGTTTACAGCTTTAGCTAATCCCACCAGTCAGCTGTCCCTGGGAAATCCCATGTCTCTGAAACCGGAAATACAAGCAGCCACTATATCCACATGAAATTTATCTGGGTTCTGTGAGTCTAAAACTTGGGCAGCACTTGAACCACTGAGGCTTCTCTCCAAATCCTGAGATGTGGCTTTTAAAGGCATGGGGGGCGGGGGGTTGTTAGAGATGGACAGGGAATAGAGAAACTTACTGTGCCAGTAGTTAGAGGGAGGAGAGGCACAAGCAGGGGCTTGAATCTTTGCAAGGCTCATACAGAAGACTAAAGTCATTGTCCCAACTGTGATGAGGCCCAGTGAGTTACGTTTTTTAACTCATTTATGAATATATCTCTATTTTAAGTACTTGTGAATTGGGGAACATTAAGTGACAGTAGCAGTTTTATATATTCGCTTTAAAATGAGTCTTTAGTACGCTGGTGCATTTTAATTATCACAAAAAAAACCAGGAAAAAATATAGTTGCAAAGCATAGGCTCTGGAGTCAGAAATGCATGAGCCCAAATTTATCTTCTGCTTTTTTTCTTTTTACGCTGTCTGCCTCAGTTTCCTCAAAAACAAAGTGGCGATAGTTATACTTATTTTTCTGTATTGATGTAAAAATAGACAGAAATCACATTTAAAGTACCAGGCTTACGATGGTGAGTCAACAAAATGAAGTATTATTAGCTGATTCTGTCTATAGAAGAACAGTTTGGTTTAGTAGTGGATTCCTACTTCAGTAAAAACTGTGACCATCTTTTTTTGAGAACTATACACATAGAAAACATCTGTATTCTAGCATTTAGGAAGTGACACAGAAGGTCAACATCATCCTCAGGTACATAGCAAATTTGAGGCTAGCTTGAACTACATCTAACTCTGCCTCAAAAAATAAACAAACAGGCATGGAGAGATGGGTCAGCAGTTCAGAGCACTTGTTGAACAAGTTTTTATCCCACTCATGACCCATATCATGTGCCTCACAAACCTCCATAACTCTAGTGTCAAAAGATTTGATGCCTCTTTCTGGCTTTTGAGAACATCTGCACACATGCTTTTGCATACATTGACACCCACACATACACAGGCACACAGACACACAAACACCCCAATATTAATCATAAAATAATTACCAGTGTCTCAGATTAGCATGTCCTTTATGTTCCTATATTTTACATTTTCAAGTTATTAATTTTTATTTTCTCCATATCAGTGTTCTACCTGCATGTATGTATGTACACGCCCATGGAACTTGGAAGAGGGCACTGGATTCCTTGGAACTAGAATTAGGGATGGTTGCTAGCCATGCTGTGGGTACTGAGAACTGAGTTCAGGTTCTCTGCAAGAGCAGTTGTTGCTCTTAACCACTGAGCCCTGTCTCCAGCCCCATTTGTGATTTGGACAAAAGGGGAGAGGATATCTATGATTCTTAAGGTATACTCTACTGAGGTAGCTTTTTTGAGGTAGGAAAAGATTTCATGAGACATTTTAGATTATAATACACACTATTCTTCCTGAGGATTATTGTGCTAGTCTCTTGTGATAAATTCTGGCTGGAAAATGCCTTTCAAACCTAAGTTGAACTTTGGCCAAGTTGGATTATAGCTAACAGAAGGCATTCCTAAACCCTTAGTTTGAACATTCCCTCTACCACATATTTCCATACAAAACAGAGATAGCCCTTCCACAGAATGGCTATTTAGAGCTCATTGACTTCTTTGCAGATATTTCACAGTTACATCAGCTATGTTTTAAATGGCCTCTGAAGACTAATGCTGTGATTATGAGAGCTGTGATCTTTCCTGTAACCAGGAATTTCATGGTGCTACTTTCAATTCCACCTTCTTACACATTTAAAATGTGACACATAAAATACAAGTTCTTCTGAATTTATAAGTAGTCCAAAATATTCAAAAAATATGCTATATGTAATTATATTTTCTCCAAAGCCCAGATGAATTTGTTTAGGTTTTAGCAATCTGGTGCGTATAGGCTGCTTATTTGGACAACCATGAGGCACCTAGAACAGGGTTAGATTGCATAAAGAAGGTGTGATGTTAGGTGAGCTTCACATAGCATAGAAACCTATTTTTTGAATGAGTCAGAGGGATATAGTGAATAGTATATAGCCTTTGCTGTCAGCAAATTATATTCCTGAGATAGCTATGTACCTAAAAATGATCCCCCAACAAACTTGATGTCTTATAAAGACAAGGATGGTGCTATGCTGAGTGGAAATTAATTTTAATCAGAGAAATAAAAGGGAATGCTTAAATTCCTAGACAAGAAATTGAATGCCATATTTCCATGCATGAGTGTAAGTGCACAGTATGGAGGGGGTGAGCAAAGAAAGATCAGACAGCTTAGCTTTATCTGGAATGGTTGGCACAGGGTGAAGGTCGAAAGGGAGTGTAAACGATATGTGACATGTAAATTGGGGTTGAATATGAGGTAAAAGGGGTGCATGATGAGTGAGAACAGGTTAACTAGGATTATAGTATGTTTGCTTGTAAAGGTAACAGAATGTTGGGTTCCAAAAAATAGAATTTGGTCCTGAGTGATCGTGTTTGAGTTCTGGGGCACCCAACTGAGGTTACACTTAGCTATCTCCTCTATGTGCTAAAGGATAAATCCATGCTTTTAAAAAGAATTGCAAAATATTTACTGGAGGGTAAAATACAGTATGTGTGTAGAAGCTCACACAAGACAGCTTGGTCATTTTATTTTTATCCCTGAAAAGGCCTGAAGGCTGCATTCAACATCAGGGACTAATGATTGCAAATGAAAATTTATTTAAGTCATATGAAGGCTAAAATGAAAATAATATAAAATAAAGAAAGCCAAAAATAAATTTACTCATGCAAGGTAAAATGTTGTCCTTTAAATGTAACTATGAGTGATTTTCTGGAAAGTTTACTTCCAATAACTGTATTTACAGGCCTCTGTGCTAACTTTTTAACGTCTCCACCTTTTAATTAGATATTAGTGTATCCAAGAGGGAGAAAATGGTTTTATTACAAACGCTGGCATTGCCACAGTATGATTATCATCTGATGTCATAGCATTCTAATATGCCCTGTCATGTCAGGGGAAGTGAATATATACATATTTTTAGTAATACATCACTTCCACACCCAAGTGTGTTCAGATGCTGAATCAGAACCTCACCTCTTTTTCCCACTTGAACTTCTCAGGTTAGTGTTGCTGTGTTTTAAGAACCTTTCTTTTCTAGTACATATTTTTATGGGAAGCACTGTGGCTGGGGGGTCATGGCATGCCTTCTAATAGCATAACCCTATGCTTTTATTTTACTCAAGAGGACACTGTCAATACCATCCAAGTTCAGATGTTACCGAGGGAAGAATTGAATAAGAAATAAGAATGGAACTCGGATGGTGCTGTCCTCAGCGTCGGATCATTAAGGCATCAAGGGATCCGGCTGAATGAATTCTCTCTGTATACTCCTGAAGCATTAGAGAAGAGTGACAGGACCTTTCATGAAAGTTTATAAAAGCAAATTTCACAATGAATTCTTTTATCATTTGAAGGGAAATGTGTAACTTGAACATTCGAAAAAATCTGCAGCGGCTATGTTTGGGGAGAGAGAAAAAGGGGAGAGAGGAGAGAAAAACACAGACAGACTCAGAGACAGAGACAGAGACAGACAAAGACACAGAGAGAGTATGAAAGCTATAAACTCCTGGTATCCCTTTTCTACCATGCAAATGAGCCCACATTTCTTCCAATTAAATAAACTCATGAGGCTTTATGACCACTCACCCAGAAAGGTCACTTACCATTTTAGCTCCTGTGATTGGGACACAATAGGTGAAAGACATTGGCAAGGGGAGTCAAATTGACAGACTTAGAAGCCACTATCGCTACAACTTAAACCTGAAGCCTACCTCCAGTTGGGGCATAAAATTCTGAAAACTCTTTGTAGAGGTATAAGTGAAGGCCTGAGTATAAAAGAGGAATGATGCTTTCCCGAATCCCCAGATTGCTTGGGCCTTTTCACGGTAATGAAGAAATGTCAGTGGAAGTTGATAGGGCGTGTGTGCATGTATATGGATGGGTTGGTACAGGGTGGTAGGAAGGAAATGCTGCCAGACTGAATTTTTACATCTGAAGTCATTTGGAAATCACTTGTGTACTCCATGCTCCACTCCCAAACTCTTTCCCTGCTATTAAAATTGGTCTACACACGGTCAGTCTGCTGTGAAAAATTGATTTGACAAGAGCAACTTTAAGTCATTGCTGGTTTGAAGCTGACAGCACTTCCTTGTGGTCAGATGTGGTGTGAACGGGAGGATGCTTTCTGTTGTTTATGCAATAGTCTGATGAAGAGCGGAGCCAGTGGGCCCCTCCTAATTGTCTTCTGCACTGAACTCATCTCTGTGTCCTGTGGCAGTGCTGGAGGTACTGATCATTGAGGCTGCAATCTTTATTGTTTAATGTGCCACCAACTCCAAGTATTAGTGGTCTCACAGCCACCACTCCTGACTTCCTAGGAGCCACTTACCAGAGTAAACCATGAGCTCTGAATTGTGACATTTAAGAGTGGAGATGAAATCTTCTGGAAGGAAGAGAAGAAAGTCACACAGAGACCACCTGGTGCCTTAAATTCAAATCCATTAGAACTGCAGTTCCTGAGCACAGTGAGGTGATACAGCTCAAAGCACCATGCCCACCTTTCCAGTCACCTGACCATTTCTAATTACGATCACTACTATCACAGAGTTGGACATGACTGGGCAGAAAGACAACCGAAGGAGGAAATGTGTTCATAGGAAAAGATACTTGAAGGGAGAGAGCCGAGCACATTACAAGTTAACAACAAACACTCCTTACTTGGGTTCTGTGTGCCATCCATGCTTTCTTTCCTCACTAGGGGCTTTCTGTTCCTCTAAGTTGTCTTCCTGAGGGATACAGAAAGCCATCTCTCCTAGGGAGTCTTTGGAAAGTGGGAAGGAAGCAGAACTGTTTATGACTTACCTTCACACCGGCTGGTGGAAGATTTTGGCTGTGAAGGAATATAAGCCACAGAAACTCATGATCCCACGTTTAGTTTTGTACTGTGTTGAAATGGCAGTTTCTAGGAGGACAAATATTAGTGCAAGGTTTGTGGGCATGCTATGACAGTCATTCTCTTTCCCAAAAAGGTGACCTTTGCTGCAGCAAATTACTTCCTTCCTCAGTGTTAAGATCTTTGCTAAGAGGTCTAAATACACAAGGCTTACATGTCATGGACTTACAGGAAGTTTTGTGAATGTTTAATAATTAATAAATTAATAATTAATAGATTGGAACATTTTCTATATACTATTACCTGAGGAGGAGTAGAGAAAGAGGCAGCATGTTAAGGTTTTTAACTCATACAAAGAGAATAAACTTGTTTGTAAGATATGTTAAAGAACTCATTATATAGAATTCATATTAATCATTGTTGATAAATACATCTGTTTTGGGAAATCTTGGACCATAATAGAAAATGAAATAAAGAGATCACATGGGAAGAACTTTTCAGCTTGCTGCAACTTGATTGTTCACACTTCAAAGCAATCCTAAAAAAAAGATAAACTGTAAATAAGGACGAGGCATAAAACTCTGCAATCACCTGGGGATACTCAGCCCACTGCACAACAGAACAGAGTCTGCAATCTGGCAAACAGCCAGCTTCTGTGGATAAATCTGGAAATGCTTAATGTGCACTGAAGAACTGATAGACTCAGAAACTATGTGGGTGTACTTAGTTTCTCTTCACTTAGGGAATCCGTTTGACTTCCCTGAATACAAAGTAGATCTGGTCCACGTGTGTTATGCCAGATTCCAGCCCTGCTGGAGCACATGCCATAAAATGCCTACTTTATAGGGAGGACACACCTTCTTCCTCAAGAGGTAAACGTCCCTCCCAGCCTTCTGCTCTTTAATGCTCATTTGAACTTATTAGAATTTCCAGAGCAGTTTTCAAACATTTTAACAACATCAAGACATACTAGGGAAAGTAATTGAATGAGTCATGTAATAACCTAAGAAACTCTTTTGGTGATTCATCTGCACAGTTGCTATAGCTAAACACAACATAACATAACACCACACAAGACAACACAGTCCTTCTCTTGTGGGACAATCTTCCTTAAAGCCTATCAGCAAAACATTTCCATCGCTCATCTTGAAGTATTCTTCATTCTACATACTCTCCTCACTAAAGCTCATCGGTACAGAAACTGTGGTAATAAAACAGGCAGTAGATCACTTGTGTATTTTAAAACAGGAAATGCTCAGATGGAGGAGGGATTTTTTTCTCTCATGACAGTCTCATAATAAAAATTGTTAATACAGAACCTTTCATCTTCAAAGAGATCTGAGAAAAGTAATTATTCAATGCAACAGCAACTGTTAGATTTCTATTAAGTTAGCTCAATTTTCCAGTTTCTCTGTTCCTTCCCTCGGCATACATTTCTCTACTGCTGGCTTCACCAGAAAAATAACAGCTTTGAATTTATCCCTGAGCTAAAATCCTTCAAATGATTGACAAAATCTAAGCTTACTTGAAAAGCGACTTACATAAAACCTGGTTTGCTTCTTGGGAGCATATTCTCCTTTCAGTAAATGAATGTACCTTTTTCTACATCGATCTGTCCCAAGAAGTGGAGATTCTTCAAAGGCAGCACATTCCTATAAAGCTAACTATCTTTTGTGCCGCTGTGACTCATACTCAAACGTGTCTTTTATTCCATTGTGATGTTATCAGACCTGAAATATTTTTTAAAGATTTTGGAATTTTTCCCGAGTAAGGTTCGAATACTATGGCCTTCTTTGCACTTTAACCAATGATCTGGGGACTAATCTAGAGCCTGACATACCATCTTCTTCATGTCTAACCAGTCAGCTTTCAACTTGGAAAGACAGCAAAACCTTTAACACTGCAAATGAACGTAGATCAGTCGGAATGTGCTTAAGGCCAAAAAGACACAGGTAGAAACTAAAAGGCATTGCTCCATTTGTTGCTGGATTCTTATTAGAATGTGAGCTGGTAAATTAATTTGAGGCATACATGTAACAAGGCTGGTACTTACTCTGTGTCACTGGATGCATTGTTTAAATTCTGAGAAGCTTCTGTCTGGGTTGGTAGAAGCTGGCTGCTGCCCTCACACCACAAGTCTGTTTTCTCTTGCTGTGCTGGTGCCTCCCTAAGACTGTCATTTCTTCCCTACACATAGTAGCTGTTTATTGCCCTACATGGTGGTGTCTGTTAGGACTCTGTTTCTAGCATCTATTGCAGATTGTTTTTACCTCAACTTGCATATATGGAAAACAATGGGGTGAGACTGCCCAGGTTGCATCCAGAATTCTGTTATTGGTTTTGTCTAAGTCTCTCAATTATAATACCCCCTTTTCTCCTTTGTAAAAATTGAATGATAATGAAGGTTGACTCACATTAAACAAGATGCTGTATGGAATTCTTAAAACAGTGCTTTTCAGCCAGTGTTCCACTTTGTCAGCTTTGCTGCCTGAAAGGAATAGAACCCACAGTTCTTGAGTATAAGCTTGGATTCCCTCATCCCCCCCCACACACACACACTGAATAAAATTCTTACTGTTTTGAATGTAACAAAGTCCTAGAGTACAGCCATCATTCAATGCAAAGAGAAAGACAGAGAGGCATTATAACTTGCATATTCTGAGCCAAGTAGAATTTAAGCTTCATTGAAGAAGGAAAGCCAAAGAGCACTTCATTGTTGTTTAACACTGACCCTTCAGAAAGACTGTCTCAAAACTTTTATTCAGGAAAGTCAACTTCTAAGCTGACCCAGATGTGGCTTCATTGTTCAGATGGAAGCAGTCTTAGCAGATGGCTGGGAGGCCAGGAAAGACGGAGATGGTCAAGGGATATTTGAAGCTACCACAGTTGGTCCTTCTTCCTGTGGACTGGAACATTATGGGTTGCTTTCTTCTTCAGTAAAGCCCAGTGTTTCATTTAAAGACTAATTCCTTTACTAAAGGAGTCATCAGCATTCCCAATTCCAAGTTATACTATAAAGACATACTAATAAAACAGCATGGCATTATCATAGAAATAGATATGTATGTTCATGGAATAGAAAACCAAGATGTAAGTCCACACATCTACAGATACCTGATTTTTTACAAAGACACAAAAAAAATGCACACTGGGAAAAGACAACATTTTCAATAAATGGTGCTGGTCAAACTTGATAGCTACATGTAGAAGAATGAACCTAAATTCTATGTCTCATCTGGCACAAAACTTAAGATCTAATATAAGTGTGGATATTTCAAAACTATTAGAAGAACTAGTAGAGAGTACATTTCAACATATAGCCACAGGCAAGGAGTTTCTGAACAGGACCCTGGTAGAACAAATGGATTCTCATGAAACAGAATAGGAGAAAATGGGAGAAAATCTTTGCCAGCTCTCTATAGCTGGCACATAATTAATATCTAGAATACACAAAGGACTAAATAAATAAATATCAAGGAAACAAACAACAAAAAATAGACAATAGATCTTACTAGAAACTCACAAAAGAAGAAATACAATACCTTAGCCATGGGGAAATGCAAATTAAAACTACTTTGAGATTCTGCTTCATCCCATATTAGAATGGCTTCATCGGCAAACAAAGGGGAGCAAACATCTGTGAGGACACCTGGAAAGAGGAAGCTGCATTCATTGCCAGTGGTAGGGGAAACTGGTACAGATAATATGTAAATCATTGTGGAGGTTTCTCGAGATGCTAGAAATAGATATATCCTATGACCCAGCTAGACAACTTATGTATATGTACCCAAAGGACCCTGTATCCTACTACAAAGATATTTACTCAACCATGTCCATTATTGCTCTATTCACAATAATGAGGCAATGTAACCACCTAACTGTCTATCAACTGGTAAATATATGATGAAAGTATAGTCAATAAACACATAGACTTTTATTCAGCTGCAAAGAAAAATAAAATTGTGGAAGTTTCAGCTAAATGGAGGAAACTCAAAAAAATGTAAATTTAGTGGGGTAACCAAAGTTTGGAAAGATAAATGCTGTATTTTCTCCCATATGTGGCTCCTAGCTTCAAATCCTTATATTTGTGTACTTTAGTACCTACAGCAGAGAGGAAACTAGGAAGTACGAGTTGCTTTATTCTGGGCATATCAAAACATAGATGGTTTCAAAACAGAGAGGAAGAATACTGGAGGTGAAAATTTTAGTCAGGGATCAGCAATAAAGGGTTGAAGGAGAGAAAGGAGAGAGAGATTAACCAAAAGATCTATGAAAAAGCCATATATGCAAATCTATTCCTTTGTCACTCGATTAACAAAAAAACTAATGATTGTTTTCTTTAAGTTATTATTTTTAATTTTTAGTGTGTGTGTGTGTGTGTGTGTGTGTGTGTGTGTGTGTGTGTGTGTGAATGTGTGCATGTATAAAGAAAATGGAGAATATTAATCACAGGAACAAATGACTATCCTATTGATACATTGTCAGATATCATAGGCTGTAGGAAGCCTATTCATAACTGAATGCTGAATGATGAAACTAAAGTTGGATATAATAAAAATATGCTGGGTGAATGAATCTGGGTTGGTTCAGAAGCAACCAACATATGAACCAAGAAAGGATAGATCAAATAAATAGGTTTTTTTTTATTGCATTTCCGAGAATCTCCCAAAAAAGTTGTCTTATAGAATAGCGTACCACCCTACATTTTCAACAGCAATAAATGGAAGTTCTTAGTGTTTCCCAGCCTCATAAGCTGTGTATTTCTCACTTTTGGATTTTAGCTGTGTTAATAAATAGGTAATAAAATCACAGTGTCACGTTAGTTTGCTATTCCATAGTAACAAATAATGTTTAGAATATTTTCAGGGCTATCTGTAATATTCTTTGGTGAGTTACTGGCTCAGACCTTTTGTACATCTTAAAATTGTTATCTTGTTATTGTGAACTTGTTTTTTTTTATATTTTGAATACAAACCATTTGTATGCAGTGTGCAAATAATTATCCCTATTAAATCTTACTTTTTATATTCTTAATGTAGTTTTTCACAAAATAGTTTTTAATTTTAATAAAATCCAAACTATCTTTGGAAATTACCATTTGGGACTATATTTCAGCACTTCATGAAAGAGAAGGTGACTTACCTTGTTTATTTTCTTACAATGAATGGTGTTACAGTTTTGGATTCTTACATTTAGACCCATGATCCATTTTGTGTCAATTTTTGTGAAAGATGTGAAGTCTGTCCACGTTTCTATTTTAGTATATGGACATCTGATTGTTCCAGTACAATCTGAAAAATAGACTGTCATTCTCCTTCCGATTGCTTTTTGATTCTTTGTCAAAGATCAATCAGTTGACCATATTTGTATGGATCTATTTTGGGGCTCTCTTTTCTATACAGTTGAATTTGTATCTGTTCTTTTGCCAATACTGTCCTGTCTTGGCTGTTATGCCTTCATGTTAAGTCCAGAAATTTGAGAGAATGTGTTTTTCTATCCAGTAATTCTGCAGATCATTATATAGTGCATGCATTGTGTTAGTTCTTCTAATTCGTTTTTCTGTTTATAGAATGATTAAAAAATATCTACAAAGCATTTGTTGATGTTTTGGTTGAGGAAGAAACATATATGTCAAATTTAAAAAATGACATCTGATCGAATTTTAGCTTTTCAAAAGGACAAAACAGCAGCCTACAGAAAAGATGGGGAAAGATATTCACTATCTCCACATCTGACAGAGGGCTGATATCCAAAATATATTAAGTATTCAAAAAAACTAGACATCAAAAAACCAAATAAAATCCAACCTACCTACAATTTGCCTACTTATAAGTTGTCCTGGGGTAAAGGTGGCACAGAAATTGTGGGAGTGACCACCAATTCTCGCCCTGCTTGAGACCCACACTGTGAGAGTGAGCTCACCCCTGAGGGTCAGGACCTAGAGGCAGGATAGCTAAGTAAACAAGAATATAACCAAACGTGACTGGCAAAGAGTAGTCCATAAAACAATTATTCCTAATGTTATTTTTCTATACTCATAGATTGGCACCTAACTCACCTGTCAGAGAGGCCTCACCCAGAAACTGACAGAAACAGACACAGACACACAGTCAAACATTAGGTGGAACACAGAGAATCCTGTGGAAGAGGGTGTGAAAAGCTTGTAGGGGCCAGAGGGGTCAAGGACAACACAGCAAACCCCACAGAATCAACTAACCTGGGCTCACAGGGGCTCATAGAGACTGAACTGACAACCAGGGAGCCTGCCTGAGACTGACCTAGGCCCTCTGAACACATGTGACTATTGTGTAGCTTGATTTTCTTGTGGGTCTTTTAATAGTGGGAGCAAGGTCTGTCTGTATGACTCTGTTGCCTGCTTTTGGAACCCTTTCTTCCCACACAATTGCTTCATTCAGCCTTAATAGAAGAGGAAGTCCCTAGTTTTCACTGCAACTTGATATGCCATGTCTGGCTGATATCTATGGGAGGCCTGTCCTTTCCTGGAGAGAAACAAGGAAGAGGAGTGGATGGTGTGTGTTGGGAGTGGGGTGTGGGGAGGTGAGGAGTGGGACTGGGAGGAGAGGAGGGAGGTTAAAAAAGATTTAAAAAAATGATATCTTAGCAAATTTTACTGTTTCATTCCATACACAATGAAATTCTCTCAATATATTCAGTTTTAGTGTTTTGCATATATTAAGTAAACGTATTGTTATATTTACGTTAAGTTTTTGTTTTAAGGTTCCTAGTACAAATATTAATTCAAAAAATTTAAAACTCCATTTTTCTTCTTGCTTGATACTTTCACGTATGGAATTTGTATGTAGGATCCTAGACACACTCAGTTACTTCCTGGAGGGTGATTTGATGATGATGATGATGAAGATGATGACAATGAGTGGAGGATTTTCTACAGACAATCCTATCGTCTGTAAATAGATGTGGACTTATTTCTTCTGTTCCATTCTATGTAATTTCTTCCTTTTCTTGTCTTACTGACTTAGTTAGAAGATCCACCATAGTTATTGGGTAAGTTTGTTGAGCAAATAAGTATTTACCTTGTTATTGTTCATGGGAAGAATAGGTCTAGTTCCTTTTAGTTAAATATGGTGGTTTCTTTCTAGTGCTTTAGTAATTGTGGTTTCTAAGATTGAGGAAATTCACATATGGATTCCTTATTAATTGAGAATTTTTACCTGAACAGCATATTTTGTTCTCTCAGCCCTGCTATTGCAGAAGAGAATATTAAGTGGTCATTGTTATATTAGAAATTATTAGACCAGGAAGATTGTGAAATTAAAAAACACGATATACTTCTGAGAAATTTCATACAACCTCTTAAAGCCAAAGTTCTCCAGATTTTACAAGTTTTGTCTGTGAGGAAAGAATCAAACTTACAGAGAAGACAGAAACATGATAGAAATCAAAGAAGGTTCAGAATGGCTAGAGTGAACCAATCTTCTCTTTTTTTCCCTAGTTGTGGGAAATAATCAAGACTTAAAGTGTGGCAAATAGTCTGCTGTCAGGCAGTGGCCAACCTTTTTGTATGGGTAGATAATGACATTCTGTCTTATCTTTACCTACTCTATGGCAAGTAGCACCTGCTAGGCAGGGGAGAATTTGAATTGTTCTCTACTATCCTGTAGATGCACAATTGTCTATAGACAAATGGAAAACTCACTAACCAATCTTCTTGACAGGAAAATTTTATCCCTAGGCTAAAACAGCTTATAATTTATAAAGCTGCAGAAGTTACTATTGTGATTCTTATACATCAATATCCAACAGAATATAGCTGTGGATACACCTAGTCTCCATACAGTCATATTGTGTAAGTAAACATGTCACCTCAGCTGTGCTTTTGAATAGAGGCAGTATATCAACAGAAAGAGTTTTTCTGCTGCATGTTGGTAGATAATAAATAAACCATTATGTCAGAGGTAGATCACTTTATAAAATGCTAGGATATAAAAAGTAGAAATGATACATTCAGTTTTAAAGCTCACATTCAAACCTCACCAGGCTTAAGCATAATAAAGTTAAATTTTCCACACACAGTATGAAAACAACTTGGCTCATACAAGCTGCCTCTATTTTGATACTACACCCTAGCCTAGTAAAGTCAGAATCTCAGTAACTTTGGGCTTCAGATATTATTTCTGAGGTGATAGCTCCTAACCTAAGGTGTTACTTTATATACACTAATATATCATATTTGGTAATACTTTTTGATTGCAAATAGATTCTTCTCTCATACAATACAACCCAACCACAGTTTCCCTTCTCTCCACTCCTCCTAGCTCTCCCCACCATCACCTATCCCCCATCCCCAGATCCACTCCCCCTCCATTTCTCTTCAGAAAAGAGCAGGCCTCCAAGAGACAAAAAAACAACCACGGAAAAACAGGATACAATAAGACAAGATGAAAACTCTCAGACAAAAGCTTGACAAGGTCACTCAACAGGAGGAAAAGAATCCCAAGAACATGCAAAAGGGTCAGAGACACACCCACTTCCACTTCCAGGGGTTCCACAAAAATACCAAGCAAACAGCCAAAACATATACACAGAGAACTTGATGGAGACCCATGTAGGTCCTGTGCTTGCTGCTCAGTTTCTGGGAGCCCATATGAACCCTGCTTAGTTGGTTCAGTGGGCCATATTATCCTGGTATCCTCTATTCATTGCCTCTGTGTCCTAAGGGTATATGCTCAAGAGTGGTATATCTGAGTCTTAAGGTAGATTGATTTCCAATTTTCTGAAGAACTGCCATATTGATTTCCATGGAGGCTGTACAGTTTGCACTCCCACCAATGATGGAAGAGTGTTCCCCTTGTTCCACTTCTTCACAAGCATGAGGTATCACTTGTGTTATTGATCTTTGACATTCTACAAGGTATAAGGATGGAATCTCAAAGTAGTTTTGATTTGCATTTCACTGATGGCTAAGGATGTCCACTTTCTCCTTATTTATTCAATACAGTACTTGAAGTTTTACCTATGGCAATAAAACAACTGATGGAGATCAAGAGGATACAAATTGGAAAGGAAGAAGTCAAAGTATCATTATTTGCAGATGATAGGGTAGTATACAGAAGTGACCCTAAAAATTTCACCCAGGAACTCTTATAGCTTTCAGCAAAATGGCTGGATACAAGATCATCTAAAAAAAAAAAATCCAATAAATAGTAGCCCTCCTATATGCAAATGACAGGCTGAGAAAGAAGCCAGGCAAACAACACCCTTCACAATAGACTCAAAGAGTGTAGTTAGAGTTTTCCTGCCTGGCCCAGTCAGGACAAATCTCTCTTACCCGCCAGACCCACAGTCGCTCAGACCCAACCAAGAAAGCACACAGAAACTTACATTGTTTACAAACTGTATGGCCGTGGCAGGCTTCTTGTTATCTACTTCTTCTATCTTAAATTAACCCATTTCTGTTAGTCTATACTTTGCCACATGGCTTGTGGCTTACCAGTGTCTTTACATGTTGCTTCTCATGGCGGTGGCTGGTGGAGTCTCTCCCCAGCCTTCTACTTCCCAGAATCCTCTTCTCTCTTGTCCCGCCTATACTTCCTGCCTAGCCACTGGCCAAACAGCATTTTATTTGTACAGAGCGATATCCACAGCACTTCCCTTTTTTTTTTTTTTAAGGAAGGTTTTAACTTTTACATAGTAAAATTACATATAATAAAACAATTGTCAAGCAAGAATTACAGTTACAATATTAAAGAAGATATCCTATCTATCTTATATTTGTGAGTCTAAGGTTTTATATCTAACTAATCTTTTATCATAACTGAGGAAATTATAACTATCTAGTCTTCAACCACATCAAAGACCTCAGAAGGATATAATATTACCTGAGAACCGGGAGAAGGATGCAAGCAACTTTCAGGAGTCTTGCAGGGTAGACAGAGACAGCTGGCAGCCTGAACAGTCACCTAATGTTCCTTTGTAAAGTTGGGGCATTTGTCTTCAGTCCACAGGGCTAGAGTCTCTCTGTCACTTCTCTCAGTGTCCTGTAGAATGTCTGGCAGTTTCCTCTGTGAAGCAGGAGCCTGAGGACCATTTTGTCAAGCAAAGTTCAGTGGTCACCTTCCTATGGGTCCTGCATGTCCAGTTGATCGAGCAGTCCAGGCAAGAACAGTTTCTTGCCCAAATGGCTATTTTTGCCAAGGTGAAGATAAACTCCATATGAAGTGTCTTCAATGCCCATCCTCCTCTCTGAAGTAAATCGGTGCTGCCAGGAGCAGACATGTCTCACTGTCCAGAAAGTCTAAATTTTAAAAATATTTTAAATGCCATATTCCGAAGGTCTTTGAAGTATTTGAAGATTACCTATCTATCTGAAATATCTCTATGTATACCCAGAAGACTTAACTAACATGGCTATGAGTATGATTATCACAGATGATTAATTATTAATCTATTTTTAATTATCCATTACAATTTTAAATGAGCTATACAAACATAATACCTTAAACACGAGTAGAACTATACATTCAGTATAACAAAATTTACTTTAAGTTTGTATCAATAGACTAAAGTCTATACCAATATAAAACATTTTAAATGAGTTGTTGCTCTTTAGAAGTTCCTTAATCTACCCTTTCTTCCTATTATATCTATATCATATCCCCTTTTCTTCTTTAGAAAGAGATCACATTTATAATCAACCTGATTTAAAGAAAAATATTGGTTTTTTTCTGTCCCACACCAGAGGGCTCTTCTGATTTGGGACACAAAAATCTCTTAACCTTTTTTTTAGCAATATGTCTGGGTTTAGAGAAGGAGTGAGCCAATTCCATCTCCAAAGCCAGCTTGATAATTTTGGGAATGTGGGCGTAGTTTCTCTTACTACTTCCTGCTGGAGGGGGGCGCTCTATCTTATGGGGACATAAAGAAAATTTTAGGATTATGGAGTGGTCCATTAGGGTAAACCTCTGAGCCAGTTGCCTTGAAACCATTCTGGATGTCGGATCATCTGGGCCATGGTGTCATTGGAGACCTTTCAGGTGGTCTTGGCTGATCAAACCTGATGTATCTTAATCTGGAACAAATCCACAGCCTCTGGCTTTCTGTAGAAACAAAAGCAGAGACTCTTTTCCAAAGCAACATATCCTTATATCCAAATTTTGAAGTCAAGTTACCTTTAAAATTTACATATTTATTTAACTCAACAGCTTTTACGATCAAAACTTTTTCTTCAGTTAAAAATCCCAAAGACAACATAAACCAGATTCTCTGTGTAATATCCATCTTTGTAAGACTGAAGCGCCGCTGTGGCTGCTGGCTCCGCCCACCTCAGCTTCCCAACATGGCGGTGATACAGTTTACCACCAGCTTTGGGTCTGGAGCCATGTGTACCATCAACTATCAGAAGCAGTTCTATCAAAGCAGTGCATAGCCCAGAAATCTTTTTTTTTTTTTTTTTTTTAACTAGCAAAGGCTAAATCCACCACGCAGCAGAGTAAAGTGCTGCTTGTAGATTCCTCATTCCCGCCACACGCAGATCAGACGCACACGCCAGAAACCCGCCATAGAAGCTCAAAACGGCAGGCTGCCGCTAACTTAAGAAAGACAACTAGGAAGCTGTTTTTAGCTCCGTCTTAGAATCTTTTTTCTCAGGTTTTAGGTGGAAACTCTTGCCAACACGTTGGACACCCACGTTGGGCGCCATTTGTAGTTAGAGTTTTCCTGCCTGGCCCAGTCAGGACAAATCTCTCTTACCCGCCAGACCCACAGTCGCTCAGACCCAACCAAGAAAGCACACAGAAACTTACATTGTTTACAAACTGTATGGCCGTGGCAGGCTTCTTGTTATCTACTTCTTCTATCTTAAATTAACCCATTTCTGTTAGTCTATACTTTGCCACATGGCTTGTGGCTTACCAGTGTCTTTACATGTTGCTTCTCATGGCGGTGGCTGGTGGAGTCTCTCCCCAGCCTTCTACTTCCCAGAATCCTCTTCTCTCTTGTCCCGCCTATACTTCCTGCCTAGCCACTGGCCAAACAGCATTTTATTTGTACAGAGCGATATCCACAGCAAAAGAGTATCAATACTTTTATAAGTGGAACCTGATACAAATTGAGATGGGTGGGATCTAAGAACTGAAAAATTCAAATTTGTAATATTGACTAACTTTGGTTTTTAAATAAAAAAAATATTTATTCATAACTGAGCTCTATGTAATTAATTTCTAAAGAAACTTGTATTATATTACATTGGAAATGTACACAACTAAAGCATCAACATTAAAATACAGAATACATTTGATTGCTGTGACTACCACTTCAACATAAACGTTTTGCTTAACTGAGTGTAATGCAAGAAATATGGTTCCAGGTTTCTGAAGGTAGGAAGATTTAAATATCCTCCTCCTTTGTACATAGTTTTATGCACAGAAGCTCCATGACAGTTTTCTTTTTCTTTAATGAAACCCAACAGCAGAACTGAATAATTCAGTACCTCTCTGAACTCTCAAAACTGTATATTCCTAAACATAACACAAACATCCAATGGCTGTGACAAACACCATAACCAGAAGCAGCTCAGGGTAGCAAGAGGCTGATTTTGGTTTACACTTCTAGGGAATAGGCTATCACCGAGGAAAGTCAGGGTGAGGACTCAAGGCAGGAACAGATGCAGAAGCAAGGGAGGAATGATGCTTAATGACTTGCTCCCTCTGGCTCAGGCTCAGCCTTGTTTCTTATAAAATCCAGGGCCATCTCTGTAGGGAGGTCACTACCAACTGTGGGCTGGATCCTACCAAATCAATCATCAGTCAAGACAGTCCCCAGGAGACATAGTCACTAAACTAGGAACAACTGAGGTGAAGTTACCTCTGTTACTCTCTAAGTTGTCTCTCCCCAGCCTTTCCCTGTACCAATAAGAGAAAGAAAGGTAGCTCAAAAACTTCACTTAGTATTTAGGTGAGCCTTAAATTATTTCAAATTTTCAAAGGCATTCAGTTCCATAATTAATTCATTGGTGTCAAATAATGTTTTTAAATAACCTTTTTACACAAATATATTGTGCGTTTATGCATGCTATGACCTGCACATGGAAGTTATACCTGACAACCTGCAAGAATTGGTTCTTGTGGTGATATTATTTGTGCATCCCAATAAAGCCTATCTGAAGATAAGTGGAAAAAGCTAGCCACTATATTAAACATTGAAGTCAGGCAATGGTAGCACATGCCTTTCTTTAATCCCAGCATTCAGAAGCAGAGATACATGCGGATCTCTGTGAGTTCAAGGCCACACTGGGAACAGGGCCAGGAGTAGTGGCCTTTAATTCCTGCACTAACCATGGATGTCTGGAGGTCTGTACAGAGAGACAGGAAGTGACAGAGCTGGGCGGAAAGAGGAAGTCATGTAGCTGGGTGGAGAGAGGAAGTGAGATGGTAGGGACAAACAGGCCTATAGGCATGGGGATACAGGAAGTAGTTCTCTTTTTGGCTGAGGATTTCTAGCAGTAAGAATGTGGCTGACTTCTTTCTGCTTCCCTGATCTCACTGTTTTTACCCCAATATCTGGCTCCGTGTTATTTTTATTAATAAGATCGTTTAGCAATTTGTCTTACAGTTCTCTTCTTCCATTACATGGATTCTGGGGTCAGACTCAGGTAGTCAGTCTTAATGACAAGCACCTTTATTTGCTGGACAGTCTCACCAGACCGTAATATTTTTTAATTAGCCAATTTTCAGCCTATTGGTAGTTCATAGATGCTAGAGACACCTATGTATGAAACATAGAACTATAAAGACCACAGTAGAGGCACTCTCTCAGTGTCTTAAAGAAGAACTTATCTTCTTATTACTGGAAAATCAGGGGTGATTTCAATATCCAATAATACATATTAATCATTTTTGAAATGTGTTACTCACACCAGAGAGTGCTGTCAACTTTTCCATAGAAATCTCTTTAGATTTACAAGATATTTTAACAGTCATTTTTTTGATTTGGTAGTAATTAGTGTTGGGTACTAAAAATCAAAAAAATAAAGCAACTTTTTATTATTTATCTCTAAGTCTGCTAATGAATCACCAAAAAGAGAAAGTGAAATATATACCCTCCATGCTGAAGCCTTGGAGTTAAAGGCCATGTTCTCTCTAGGTGCCCCTCTGTCTTTGAAGATAACATTATCCATAGTTGAAAGAAAATCTGCCAATCTTTGTCACATAAATCCATTTCAGTAACTATATGTTAATCTTTGAATATATTAAAGATTTAATAATTGAAAGAATCCTTTTTTATGACACTGTTGAGATTTCAAATATTTATCTTACATTCAAGATTTTAGAGATAGCTGGACTTTTAGGATAGTATACTCCACTATATCATTTAATAGGTTAAGACAAATGAGCAACATATCCTAGGCCACAAAGCTAATTAACTACAGAACCAAAATTAATGCCTGGGACCTCTGGGCACAGGTGAGTAAAATCCAGGGCTAGGACAAATGAGATTAGTAAGGATACCTCCAATCTAAAACCATGTGTAATTTTTTTCTTTTAGTTTTCAATTATTTTTTCAAATATCATTTGCTTACTATAAATTAGACAACTAATATTTGACAAATATAGAGCCTTTGACTCTGGACAGATACAGCTCTAAAGAAAAATTAACTTAACATTTGAAAGTCAATTCTCATATCTCAGAATCCCTAAGTATGGGCAACATTTTGGCATGGGAATATGGTTAGTTCGCTTTTGTTTGTTTGTTTGTTTGCTTGCTTGTTTAAAATAATTTATAAACATGGGTTGCACAAAATTTGGATTTGCATCTGCATTTGAGCATTATAATTTTTGAATGCCTTATGATTTTCAGTCAGTATAATGACACATGAATAAGAGCGTATCACCATGCATGTATTCATTCTTTGCTCACACAAAAAGCTTTACTACTTCTTGGCTCTTGTGATTAAAGATTCTCCAAACCCAAGTTTATAAATATGTGTGTGAAGTCATTTCAGTTCTCTTATATGAATAAATGGTAGCCAAACTGCCAAGTCATGTGAGAAAGTCTGCTACTCTTTATCTGAGACCACTAGCAACTCTCTGAGGTATCATTTTAACCCGCGAGGGAGGAGAATTTGCACTGTTCCATATCTTCAATCAGGTACTTAATCTTTAACTAACTGAAATCACCAGGCATTTTAGTCATTTTTAATGAACTTAGACATTTATCATTTTCAAAATTATTTCAGATTTTCTAGACACTTTATGTCACCATCAGAACTTAGAATTGGACCATCAAGTCCACAAAATCTTAAGCTTTTATTGAGAGTAAATGCAATCTATAGATGCCTTTAGAGAAAATTATTTGGTGTTATCTATTATTAAATATGTATTTCTGCATAAAGTTAGTTTTTCTAGTTTTATTTTATCTCTTACCTCATTTTTCCATTGAGTTGCAGAGCAGCTGCAAAAGTGAGCAGGTGGCAGAGGTTTGCCACATGGTCCTAGTCCATCATCTGCATTGCCTCCCAGAATGGAATGCTTCTTATTCTTTCTTATTTCTACACTTTGGCCTTTCCCAAAATGTCTGATGTTTAAAACCATACAATGCATAGTATTTTCTATTACTTTTATTTTAATGTCTAATGGTTAATGGATAATGTGCATAAAAAATTATTTGGGCCATATGTGCTGGTTCATGGGACAACTTAGGTTACCTTTTCCTCAAAATAACAATAATAATTAACATCACCATTACTATTACTATTACTATTACTTAGGTAAATTAGTCCTGTATTAGTTTATTTTTTCAAAGTAATACATTTCCATTTCAGTTTAGGTAATTTATATCTTTCAAACAACTCCTTCATTTCATGTTGAATAAATAACAAAGAAAAATCTTCTGGGTGTTAAAAATTATATGTATGATGTTTATTGTTACAATCCCTCCAACTAGAAGTTTATCAGTTATACCCATTTTTTATCCCAATGCTTAAAATTTGGGTTCCTTTTCTTTATCACCTTTTATTTCAAGGAACTTTGCTCTTGTCTTTTTTAAGTTCATTTCCTCAATTATCTTGTTTATTCCCATTTTTGCACAGTAGAAGCTTAGAGTTTAAATGGAGGTTATGCTTCACTTGAAATACAAATATTTAAATGTATAAAGTTGTCTCTATTCATTGCCATATATAATTTCCATAAATATTGATGTATGTTTTCTTGTCAATCAATTAAAGATATTTTCTAGTTGTCTTTTAAACTGCTTTGAATCATTGGCTATTTAGAAACTCATTGTTTATGTTTTCAAGTTTTTAAATGATTTTTCTAGATATCTTTTAAAAGGATTTGTATATATATATATATATATATATATATACATATATATATATATATGTATATATATATATATATATATATATATAAATTCAAAAAAGACAATTATGCAAAAATTTAAGGAACAAACCTGGGGACAGGCAAACTAAATCTCAGCCTTGCTACTGGCCAATCAGTGTTTTATTTATCAACCAAATTAGAGCAACACACATTCACAGCATGTAGAAAGATATCCTAAGTACTTTATCATGGCTTTAGATGAACACACCTTCCAAGGAATGGTTCTGCCTTTCTGTCCTGACTTCTAGAGTAAAGTCTGTGGGTAGATAATACCTATATACATGTTTTGAAATGCTTGATGCAGAGGACCTTTTCATAGCCTTATTACTTAATAGGTCAGTTCTTTAAGGCATCATAGTTTCATGTACAAATTTTATTGTTTGGGGTATGAGTAAATTTTTCTTTTCTTTTCTTTCTTTCTTTCTTTTTCTTTTTTCTTTTTTTTTTTTTTTTTTTTTTTTTTTTTTTTTTTTTTTTTTTTTTGGTTTTTTGAGACAAGGTTTCCCTGTGTAGCTTTGTGCCTTTCCTGGAACTCACTTGGCAGCCCAGGCTGGCCTCGAACTCACAAAGATCTGCCTGGCTCTGCCTCCCGAGTGCTGGGATTAAAGGCATGTGCCACCACCGCCAGGCTAAAGTATTTTTTAATTGAGATTATTGGCAGAATTCTTCCAGTTCTGAATATGAAGAACACTTTGAGTTTCTTCCAATGACCTTTTAAGTGCCTCATCCTTGTACATTTTAGATCTCCCTATTTTCTGGTACCACAAGATGCTTTCAGCACATTTTATGTTCATTTCCCTTCCCTCCTTCCAACCCTAGGAAAATGCATTTCTCTAAGGGACATTTGTTTTCTATTAATGAGGGATGTTCTTTAGGAAAAAATGGTGGCTCTGGAATGTTCATTTCTGACAACTTTTTCCACATAACTTCAGTTTAAATTGTTTCTATTGGTATGCTTTCAATTTTATATTTTCTTCTCTGTTTCTAATTTTCTAAGACATGAGTGAAAATTTTCATTTCATGTATTTTCAGCACCGCTTGTTTTTTTTTCTCAAAGTGATTCTATTTTCCTATATGTCTCTGGCCCATTTAATGGTAGATCCATCTAACTTTTGTTTTCTTAATTCTATTATATTTGGCATTTCTAGGTCTCTTTCTGTGGACTTCCCTTCTGCCTCTGCATAGATTTTGTCTCCTTATTCTTTTAATCTGTTTAGTATTAGTCAGTACATTGTGAATGCTGTATTGTTAAAAACTTTTATTTTCTTAACTTTTTTCTCTCCTTTTTAAAAATTTATTATATTTGTGTTTTAATTTTACACATCAGCCATGGGCTCTCCTGTCCTCCCCCCTCCCGCCCCCACCCTCACCTTCCCCCCAACCCCTTCCCTCCATTCCCGTCTCCTCCAGGGCCAAGACACCCCTGGGGATTCATTTAAACCTGGTGGATTCAGTACAGGCAGGTCCAATCCCCTCCTTTCAGGCTGAGCAAAGTGTCCCTGTGTAAGCCCAAGGTTCCAAACACACAGCTCATGCACTAAGGACAGGTCCTGGTCCCACTGCCTGGGTGCCTCCCAAACAGTTGAAGCTATTCAATTGTCTCACTTATCCAGAGTGCCTGATCCAGCTGGGGGCTCCACAGCCTTTGGTTCATAATTCATGTGCTTCCATTCATTTGGCAATTTGTCCCTGTGCTTTTCCAGTCCTTGTCTCAACAATTCACACTCTTACAGTCCCTCCTCTTTCTCAACAATTGGACTCCTGGAGCTCCACCTGGGGCCTGGTAGAAGATCTCTGCATCCACTTCCATCAGTTATTGGATGAGAGTTCCAGCAGACTCAAAAATTCAACCAAGAAACTGATACAGCTTATAAACACCTTCAGCAACATAGCAGGACACAAGATCAACTAAAACAAAAAAATCAGTAGCCCTCCTATATACAATGGACCAAAAGGCTGAGAAGGAAATCAGAGATACATCACTCTCTACAATAGCCACAAATGATATAAAATACCTTGGGGTTGCTCTAACTAAGCATGTGAAGGACCTATATGACAAGAACTTTAAGTCCCTGAAAAAAGAATTTGAAGAAGATGTCAGAAAATGGAAAGATCTCCCATGCTCATGGATAGGCAGGATTAACATAGTGAAAATGGCAATCTTACCAAAAGCAATCTACAGATTCAACGCAAACCCAATCAAATTATCAACACAATTCTTCACAGACCTGGAAAGAATAATACTCAACTTCATATGGAAAAACAAAAAACCCAAGATAGCCAAAAGAATCCTGTACAATAAAACAACCTCTGGAGGCATCACGATCCCTGACCTCAAGCTTTACTATAGAGCTACCATAATAAAAACAGCTTGGTACTGGCATAAAAACCGACATGTGGACCAATGGAATTGAATTGAAGACCCTGACATTAACCTGCACACCTATGAACATATAATTTTTGACAAAGAAGCCAAAAATATTTTTTTAACTTTTACTAAAGATCTGGATACTATTTTGGCTGCCAGTTAAATCACTTGTATATTAATTTGAATCTTTCTTTCTTAAGTTTTGTAAAATGGGTCCTTTAATTTTGGGTTTGTTTTTTACATGGGTATTCTTTAGAAGGAATCACAGTAAATGCCACAGTGTTCAGGAACCATATCACTTGACTGATACTTGGAAAGCTCTGAGCTTTGAATTCTGGAAACAGGCTGATAAATAGCTCATTACTAATTGTTTATTCTCTGTCTGACTTTGTGTGATTCTCAGTTGATATGAATGTCTTACTATTGAGAACAAAATTCAAAGACATCCCTCTATACATTTGGGAATCTCCCTGTAGCTTTGTGTTCCCTGTTAATTCTACTTCACAAATGCCAAATTTCTCATATTCTTCAAATATAAACCCCTGGCTCCTCAGCTCAGCTGGATGGTGATGCTGTTTGGGTTTTTCTTTCTGCATCCTTGTGTGGAACATGATTTAAGATTGGGGAATTTTTCCACTTATTTTCTTCCTTTTATTGCTAAAAGTATTGCAGAGCCTATTACTAATTCCCAATAATAAGGTTTTTTTGTTTATTTTTTATTGGTTATCTTTGGAGAAGAGTACCAATACCAAATAAATTATCAAAGCTGGAATTGGAAAAAATTTTAACAAAGACAAATATTTTGTTATTTAATTTTGAAATTGCTAATTGTTTTTAAGGAATTTCTCATTTTTAGGAACATCTTTTTTTATAGTTTTGCAAGCAGATGGGTGAAAATATGATGCTGTATGTAACAGATAGACAAGCAAACCCTAATTTAGATATAACTGCCTAGGGTTTATATACATATATGTCTACACACATGTATATGTATATAAACAGTTTCTGATTGATGAATTGTGCTTAGTATCCTTTAATAATTTAGAATTCAAAATGAGCTGAAATTGATGTGCATAATTGAATATATCTCAAAACTGTTTAAATGAATCAATGCTCTAAAATAGTCAGCTACCCTTCCCACTGTCTTCTGTCTCTCTCGGTCTCCACCTCTGTCTCTCATTCACACACACACACACACACACACACACACACACACACACACACACACACTTCTTACTTTTCTTGTTAAACTGTCAGATTTTTTTTTCCTTTTTTGAAACCCAGCTATTTGTTAGGTAAAACGGAATGCCAACACCTTTTATAACATGATATTTTAAGCCCCAAAGTTAAGCTGTGGGAGTTTAGGAAAACTTGCTTTAGAGATATAATTGCTCTCAAAAACATTTTCTAGGACTTGAATGTCACCAAAGGAATAGAAAATGAGGAGAAAAAGTAGACTATGATTCTGAAAGCATCTGAGGAAGGATAATAAAAAGGGGGGTGGTGGTGTTCTGGTTTGAGTAGTGAATGCTTTGGTTTCCCTGATTTGACCTTAGTGTCTTCCCTCCACACTTGTACCATACCATTAGTTAAGAACCAGAAGTTTGATTATAGGTGTTAAAAACAAAAGGGGAAACCCCTAAAGCCGGTTGGTGATAGTTTAATTGATTCTGTGGCTGTCCTTTAGCACACAGTGGAATGGCAGGGAAGTCTGGCCCGTTAAATGATGATGTGGTGTCAGGGGAGCCCTGGTCCAATTTTTCACTAGAATGCAGTCTCTCATCTTTGTCTGACATTCTACTCCACTTGGCACTGTCAATGTCAGAGGAACTGTCATTATTTGAACACTAGCATCTTCCAGTAGAAATGACACCATGTTTATTTTAAAGAATGTCAGCCATTGTACATTTAGAAGCATTTTCTGGGGTTAACGCTAAAACATATTTTGACTGGACGAAAGCAAAACTCTTTTTCAGTGTTAAACCTCACAGACTGGAGACTAGAAGGACCTGGAAGGGCCTACCCTGTCCAGTCTCCAGCCTTCAGGGAACAGACAAGGTTGTCCTGAAGGCTTCTTAAGGCTCCCTGTGAAGTACATCCCACAACAACTTATTTCTTGAGGATTCAGTTATGCTGGGTGGGTTTCTCATACTGTTAGCTTGCTTTCTTAAAGTATTTATCACATCAAATTTTGTTGACAGATACATATTCAACTGCTTTGATCTGTAGCCTGGAAATTATGTTCACAGATCCCGTTTTGAAGTAGTTAGCAGCATTCTGTTGCAGGGACTGTCAAAGCGTTTCCTGTAAAGGGCCAGGAAGAGGGGAAATGTGGTGATATATTGTGTCCCC
The DNA here is from genome assembly GCF_903995425.1 of Onychomys torridus. NCBI lineage: Eukaryota > Metazoa > Chordata > Mammalia > Rodentia > Cricetidae > Onychomys > Onychomys torridus. Next base: position 53,364,563 of record NC_050445.1, on the reverse strand, counting down.
CAATATATTGTGCATCCTAATAAACTTATCTGGAGTTAGAGGACAGAACAGCCACTAGATAGACATAGAGGCCAGAAAATGGTGGCACACACACCTTTATTCCTATCACTTGGGAGGCAGAGATCCATCCAGATCTCTGTGAGTTCAAAGCCACACTGGAAACAGCCAGGCATGGTGACTCACGCCTTTAATCCCAGGAAGCAGAAAGGTATATAAGGCATGAAAACAAGGAAGTAGAGCAGGTTAAGCTTTTAGGCTTTTGAGCAACAGTTCAGCTGAGATACATTTGGATGAGGACTCAGAGGCTTCCAGTTTGAGGAAACAGGATCAGCTGAGGAATTGGCAAGGTGAGGAAGCTGTGGCTCCTTTTGCTTCTCTGATCTTCCGGCATTCAGCCCAATACCAGGCCCTGGGTTTGTTTTTATTAATAAGACCCTCTAACAATCAGTGCTACACATTACTATGCTGAGAATCCTCTCACAATGAAATAAAACTCCCATTGTCACACAAGCCCAGCCAAACAGACTAAGAAACCAATGCCCATGCTAGTATTCCAAAAAGTACTTATTTTAGAAGCCAGCTATGAGGTCGGGCCTAAACCAGTGGTTCTCAGTCTTCCTAATGCTTTGACCCTTTAATAAAGTTCCTCATGTTGTGAGGACCCCAATTGTAAAATTATTTTCACTGCTACTTTGTAACTGTAATTTTACAGCTGTTATGAATTATAATAAACATCGTTATTTTCTGATGGTCAAAGGTGACCCCTGTGAAAGGGTCATTTGATTTTCAATGTGGTTATGAGCCACGGGTTGAGAATGCATGTTTGAAAGGTAGAAGTTGACTGATGCCCATTTTACTGTGTTGATAAATGTACTGTTGTGAGACACAGTCACATGTATGGAGCTTTTTATCCCTATATGGTTGCATAAGATAGAATAATTATTTAGAAAGATATAAAAATGCCTTCTTATACTGGACACCTCTCTCTGGGAATACTATAACTGTTCCAGACTTGTGCGTCTTTGATTAGGCTTGAGTTCTATGTCACTTGGCTGCTAGGCAAGCCTACTGTTGTGTCAAGCTGATTACTAAACTGTCCTACCCAAAGGCTGGGTTGCCAATGTTCATTTGGGGATAATTTGTTATCAACACGCTCCTTTTTTAAAAAGAATTTTTGATTCTAGATACATTCAAAAAGATCACTTAAGAAACACTAAAAAATTTCTATTATAAATTTGATTTGAAAAATTCTGAATTACTATATTATAGTCATTTATAATATTGTACAGTTAGTAAGGCTTTAAAAAACAAACTTATATAAAGCAAATAAAAATATATAATGGAATAGAGAGTTATTAACAATTGATAACTAATACTATTTACTAAATATATCTTAGAAAATAGTCTTTCTTTTTTCGATCTGGAGGTGAAAATTCAGTTTTTATGTGATAAATTTTGCTGTTTTGAGAAATGTTTTGGGTCATAAAATTTTATGTAAGAATATGAGGGAAAATAAGTTTATGTTGAATAAAGTGGTGGTGGGAAATGGGTGCAGTGATGTACACTTACGTTTGTCTCTCATCTACTTCCTCTGAGTAATAAGAATTGTTTTGCTTAAGAATTTTAAATTGGGGGTTGGGGATTTAGCTCAGTGGTAGAGCACTTGCCCAGCAAGTGCAAGGCCCTGGGTATATATTTTTATGGAGTCCAGTCTAATGTTTGAAATATGTACAGAATGTGAATGACTAAATTAGACCAATTAGCAAATCTATTATCTCACATACTAATTTTCTTGTGGCTGATTTTTAAAATAAACCATGTATGATTATTGTAGACCCCATTCTGTCCTCTCTTAAGCTCGTTATTCATGCTAACAAAATCTGCCCAAATAACGTAGTCACTTTCTCCTTTTCTTACATCTGGTCCCTTCTCCCAGTCTCTGGTAGCTATCATTCAATGCTAAATGATTTCATCAATTTTACCTTCCAAATATCAGCAAGAGCACACAGTACTTGTTTTACCTTGCCTCCTTCATTTCACTTAGTACAGCGTTTTCAGATTTATCACTGTGGTTGTGTACATATGACATCCTTCATCTAGTCTAGTGATGATGGACATTGAGGTTGTACCTGCTATATCTTGGCTATTATGAAGAAGGCAACAGTGAACATGAAAGGCAGATATCCAGACATCTTTTGAGAATAATGATTTCAATTTCTTTGGACAATATGACCACACTTTATTTGGGAGTTTTAAATTATTCTGATACTTAAGTTTAACACAGTATGGCCTAGAGGGAGGATTTTGTCATAGGCTTGTGCCCTTGGAAGGCCTTTGCAGGTTGCAGTCCATTCCTGCTCACTTCTTTCATCTATGAGTTGAATATCTTTTCTTTGTTGTGTACTTCCATCATTCTGTGCTTCCTCAAGCACAATGACTCATCATGACAAATGAGTATGAACTGCAGCTTTCAATTGTGAAGTGAAATAAATATTTTCTCTTTATGTTAATTATTTCACTATTCGCTATAATAACAGAAAGTTAACTAACACATATGTGTTACATTTTGTTTTCTTGGGACTTTTACATTTTTCCCATAAGGGCTCTAGATCAGATTCTCTCCTATAGTGCATCCTCTTTGACCCTTGTTATCTTTCTGTAACAATTAACATTTTAATCATACTTGCACTTCTTCTCTTAACATGAAAGTGCAGAGATCTCGATATCATTTGAGAATAATAATTTCAATTTCTTTGGGCAATATGTCCTTACTTTAGTTGGGAGGTTTAAATGATCCCAATACTTAAGTCTTAGACAGTGTGGCCTAGAGGGAGGAATTTGTCAAGGGCTTGTGTCCTTGAAAGGCCTTAGCAGGTTGCAGTCCATTTCTGCTAACTCCTTCACCCATTTCATAGGTATGAAGTCATTTCTGATTTCCACTTTAATTTATATTTTCCTGATGATCAGTAACAATGAACATTTTAATCATACATGATGGCTACTTCTTCTCTTAAGAATGCTCTAGTTTGGTCCCTTGTCCATGTATTGATTTTGTTATATTTTCTTGATATTGAATAAATCAAGTTCTTTCCTCCTTTTCCACACAGTCCCTAGTCAGATGAATTATTTTCTTTCAATCTGTGTTATCTCTTCACTCCATGTGGTTTTTGCTGTGTGGAAGATTTTAATTTGGGTTCCCAGTAATGCCATTTGTTTTATGCTGTTGTTTCTCATTGTGCATTTGTTGATTTGTTGTTAGGGTCTTTTAACTTTTTGCATAAGTCAATGCTGTGGAATATTTATCCTATGTTTCTTCTAACAGTTTTACAGTTTTATGTCTTCTGTTTCTGTCTTGAATCCATTTTGAGTCAGTATTTTATATGGTGTGAAATGAAGATCTCTGATTTTATTATCCTATTTGTAGATATCCAGTTTTCCAGGACTGGATGTTAAACAACTGCCATTTTCACACTGTGTGTTCTTAGTGCCTTTGAAGAATATCAAGTAGCCTTAGCTGTATGGGGTTTTCTCTGGCTTCTCTATCCTGACCAATTGACCAATACATCTGTTTTATGCCAAAATTGTGCTTATTTTGATTATCCAAGCTTTGTAATAGATTTTGAAATCAAATGGCATGATGCCTCCAGTTTTTCTTGTTTTTCTCAAGAGCTCCTTGGCTATTCAGTCCTTTGTGGTTCCATGCAAATTTTATGACTGTTGTGTCTACAGTTAAATTTCCAAGTAAGCACTTTACAGTTTAGAATTTTCATTTCAAGGATTTTCATTAAGCTGTAGGTTATCATGATAAATTATTATATGATTGTTTTATTGTAGAATATTTAAATCAGTATTTGAAGTAATAAAGTATTTTTGAAGAAACCGCATTACAGAGGATACTTATTCGTAACATTAAGAATAGAGGAAAGACTTTTAGCCATGTTTTTAAATGCAGTTAGATATATTTTAAAAAACAGGCTTTGTGCATTTTTCATCTCACTTCACATCTTCTACCAGAATACACTATGTATGAGTCCCTATGACAGCCTGGAAATAACATTAATATATCACAGAGTGAAAATTTCTGCAGACATGATGAAATAGAAGATCTTGATCCTAAGAAATGGTGGATAAGCTGAGCAGTGATTTTTATCCAATAATGTTGGTGGATAATCATAGTGCTAACATGAAAGAATACCACTAACTTTTTTTTTGCTCATTAAACAAAGAAACAAATAAGGAAAACTGTAGATCTGATCCTCCTGGTGGAAAGGGAATATCTTGCTTCGCAGTTGCATTAACTCAGGCCACTAAGGGACCTTTTAGAGCACTGGATGAGGTAACTTACTAACAGCTCCTCTGGTAACATGAAAGAATTAAGACTCCATAAAAATTAACAATGTATAATCTACTTTTATTGATAAGACGAGAACAAACGTGTGATAGCATATTTGGAATGTTTGGCTTTGCTGAATTCTTGACAAGAAGCATACACTATAATACCAAAACTAAGTTAATTTAAAAAACTTTGTTTTTAACACTTGTTGGTAAATTGTTGGCAGGTTTTATATTTCTTAAACAGTTATGTTAAGATAAGTGAACTGAAAAGAACTATTATTTGATCTTATTAAAATATACAACAGTAAAATGAATGTGTGTAGAAAGTTACACGTTCTATCACGAGAATACAATCATACCTGTAAAAATATTATCTTTATGTATTTTGAGTGTGCCTCTGTATTTGTGTGTGGGGGGGATGCAGGTGTGGAGAGGAGGGGTCAGCTTTGAGGAGTAAGTTCTTTCCTTCTACCATATGGATCCTGGGAATCAAACTCTGTCGGTTTGGGGTGGCAGGCATATTTACCTCTGGGCTATATCATTGTCCTTAATCATAGAAGATTGGATAATGATTTAACATGTTTCTTATCTCTATTATTTCATATGGAGGTTTGGTACAGAGAAAGAGTTTGTGGTGGGACATAGTTTTGAAAGGTAACAAGCCTTAGGGGTGCATCTGATGGGCTTCTGGTGACAGCCTTGAGGTAGTTCAGTTTGTGATAGGAAAATGAAGGGGCAATGAAGAAGCTGGGAACTCAGAATATCTTGAGCATTCCTGAGGGAAGTACTTTAAGATCTTTATGAGGGCATTAACCTCCTGACTCAACACCTCCCAAGGGCATGACTATCTTTCCACACATTGGCAACTAAATTTCAGTAAGTTTGGTTTGCACAAGCCAGTGACAAACCATGCCAGGTATTTCATGAAATGAAGTTGGCTATGTTTCCAGTTAGGTCTTCATCAGTACTTACTATATCTCCTTGTCACCACAATGCAGAGACTAGAAATAGATTGCCCCTAAAAAAGAATGAACACTCTATTATAATAATATTAATAAATTTTGCATCACCATAGCTAAGGCAATATTATATAGAGATTTTATTCCATCCATCATAAAACTAAGTTGTACCTTAAGGACAGGGACAGTTTTCCTCATGTCACCAGATGAACAGGTGAGGGACAAATGGACTTTTCTCTAAATTTCATATGAAAATAGTGTGTGAATTTATGTAATTTCCACTTACTTTATTGAAAACAAATTAACTTTAAAATCTTATATTCCATAATCTCTGATTTATTTTTAAACTGGAATACTTGTAATTATTTTCACTAAAATTTTTAATTTTATTTATCATTTTCTCATGAGTGTGTGTGTGTGTGTGTGTGTGTGTGTGTGGTGTATGAGTGTGTGTGTGTGTGTGTGGTGTATGAGTGTGTGTGTGTGTGTGGTGTATGAGTGTGTGTGTGTATGTGTGGTGTATGAGTGTGTGTGTGTGTGTGTGTGTGTGTGTGTGTGTGTGTGTGTGTGGTGTATGAGTGGGTCATGCTTATGCCATAGAACATTGTGGAGATCAGGGGATAACTTTTAGAAATCAGTTCTCTCCTGCCAAGTGAAATCTGTAGATCAAACTAAACTTGTCAGTCTTGATGGCGAGACCCTTTACCTGCTGAGCAATCTTGCCAGCCAACAAATTATTTTGAGTAAATATTAATTTTTTTATTTCATTTATTCTTACCCTGAGATTTTTATACATATATATAATGAATCATATCAGTCCGCCATTTCCTTCCTCTAGCTTCTTCAGGGTCCACTGACTATGCTCCCTTTCCTAACCTTATGTTTTTACATTTTGTCTCCTTTTTCCTTTTGCTAATAACTACTAAGTCCAATCAATACCGCCATATGTGCAAGGATGTGAGGCTGTACACTGGAACACTGGATACTCTGTTAAAGAATATTTGTCCCCGTCCCTAACAACTTATACTTAGAATGTAGCCATTGTTAAAATTCTCCTTAAAAGCACATTTTTTTTTTCCTGCTGATGAAATTGTTGCCCCTAAAAGATAAAATGGTTCGGTAATTAAGAGTACTTGCTGCTCAGCCGTGAGTCATTCAAATCCTACTGGAGATTCACAAAGGCCTGTAACTATAGCTGCAAGGGATGCAATGCCCCCTTCTGGCCTCTGTAGGCACACAGAAACATATGAGATGCACATACATACAAACATGCAAATAAAAAAATCTTTAAAAAATAAAAAAATATTGCATGTATGGTTACTGTAATATTTTCACTTCATCAATAATGAAGAGAAATTCTTTAACATAAAACCACTCTGCACGATGGCATTTATGCTTTGTGCCATTTGTTTGTGTGGTTTTCAAGACAACTGAGGCTAGCTTTGAACGGCCAATCCTCTATCTCCAAAGTGTTGAGAGTATAGGCATACACCACCATACCCAGCTAACCTTTGCTTACATTCTTAAGATTTTTCTAGTCATTTCCAGCCTATGAGAAGAATATGCTACTTTCAACTAAAATTAAATGTTTTATTTTTCATAGTAACTGTATATGAATTTTATTTCCAATGATGTTCTAAGTTTAATAGCTGTATAATATTGTACTTCATTAAAAAAACTAAACTTTGCATAGCCTTTACCATGTTTTTAAAGTACTAAATTTTATTAATGGTAACTAATGTCATATTTAACAATCTATAGGTAACATTTTTCAGGTTGAATTATTTAGAATTGTCTAAATTTCTAAGAAAAATTACAAAGTCAAGTATGGCAAAGTCCACTGTGGCCCTCATCTGTCTGTTAATTCTCTGCCATAGAATTACGTTACTGTGACCTTTACCATGTCACTTGATGAGGCATTTTGTAAATGGGCCTCATTGTGAGAGTTTGGATAGCTCAATTGGGGCAATTAAATGTGAGTTGACTGAACAGTTTTATGGAAGTTTTAACCACTGTGAGCTTTACTTTGATCTCATTTTGACTGTGAGTCTAGAAAGCCCTAGAAAACTGGTATTCTCACAGCCTGCATCCTAGACTAAGTATGATTTGGAGGAGTGGTCTTGCACAGTGGGAGTGAACCTGCAATCTACATACATGAATTCCAGCCAAGAGTGAATACATTGGGTTTTCTCTATCTACTCTGGATAAGGTAAACTGCTATAAATTTTAAGAAACTAGGCATTGTAAAGGAGGAAGCTCTTATAACTGACTCATTACAGAAGTTGTTTAGGTTGGGGCTATGCTGTTGGGGGATTTTACTTTGTTCTTTTCTCTTTTGGGGGGTCTACCTCCCAGCTCCCAAATAAATCATACATAGAGTTTTATTCTTTCTTATAAAAGCCTGACCTTAATTTGGCTTGTTTATAGCCAGCTTTTCTTTACTTTAAGTTATCCTATCTACCTTTGACCTCTGGGCATTTACCTTCCTCTTACTTCTGTAAATCTTACTTTCACCCTTACTCTGCGGCTGCGTGGGTGGCTGGCCCCTGGGTTCTTCCTCTCCTGTCCTCTGGCTCCTTATTTTCTTCCCAGATTTTTCCTCCTCTTTATTTGCTCTGCCTGCCAGCCCCACCTATCCTTTCTTCTACTTCACTATTGGCCATTCAGCTCTTTATTAGACCATTCGTGGTGATATATTGTGTACCCTAATATATTATGTACTCTAATGAACTTATCTTGGGATCAGAGGACAGAGCCAACCACTAGACTAGACATAGAGGCCAGACAGTGGTGGCACACACACCCTCAATCATATCACTTGGGAGGCAGAGGTCAGTCTGGATCTCTGTGAGTTCAAGGCCACACCGGGAACAGAGACAGGCAGTGGTGGCACACACCTTTAATCCCAGCACTTGAGATCTCATGCCTTTGCTTGGAAAGCACACATACCTTTAATCCCAGGAAGTGACAAGTTTGGGTGGAGAACAGTATGTGAGGTGTGAGGAGACAAGAACTAAGCAGCAGTTCAACTGAGACCCTCAGGGTGAGGACTCAGAGGCTTTCAGTCTGAGGATTTGTGGAAACAGGATCGGCTGAGGAGTTGTTGAGGAGGAGGTGAGGTTGGATGTGGCTTGTTCTGTTTCTCTTATCTTTCAGGTTTTACCCAAATATCTGGCTCTTGCTTTTTTTTTTTTTTATTAATTACACCTTATTACAACTATCAGGTGTTTTAGACAGGCACAATAACACAGCTTTACAGAGTTAAACAAATGCAGCATAAGAGAATGCAACACATCTTTGCATAATTAAACAAATGTTCTAGAGCATAAACAAATGTAACATACCTTAAAATAATACTCTCCAACAGGGCTACAGTTAGGAGGTAGTGCTGGAATGCAATACTCCCTCTGTTGAGAAGAAACAACTCTTTTATGTCTGTGTGAAAGAAAAAAAAATAGGACCTTAGAAAACACAATAACTGTAGAGACTAGCTATATTTCTAAGGATATGTATGACACTTTTCATATAGTAACACTAATTTTGATATTTAAATAAGAAAAATGCTTTTGAAACTGTGTCTACATGGTTACAACTCAGTTACAACGGAAACTTATAAGCTGACTACCAATGTTGCTACTGTCCTTATTAACTGGATGAAGCAGATAAATCAGGCATGGGAATTAGTTTTCTCTTTTACTTTTAGTGCCTTCAATCAGATTAAAAAATGTATTCTTCATTATCATATAGTTCATTCACAGCTTAGCAACCTCAGCATACATTAGGAAAATCAGTCTCTATGAAGGTCACATCCAAATTCACAAATCTGTTTGAATCATTTGACTGATCAGCAGCCAAGTCATTCTAACATCCAGACATCAGTCAAAAATGTGCCAGTCAAAATAAAAACTCGTAAGGATTTTTTAAATTAAAACTGTGATTTGACTTTTGGCTTTCTCATTTTGCTCTTTTTATTTTTTCATTCTTTAAAAATATGTTTTACAGGTGTCCATTTTACATACAATATTTACTGATTCTAAATGTCACAACTAGAATGGTGAGTTCTGGTAGTCAGTTACCATAACCAGGATAATGATACAGAACCCTCATCTTTCTCTCACACCTTCTCATTGTTCATCCTGGTCATCGCCAATCTATTTTCTTTACTGCTGTCTTGTCCATTGTAGTAGATACAGACAGAATTGAGATATATTTAGTCTCATCTTTCAGATGTCTTTATGATAGCATGCTTCTTTTTAGACTCATATATATGGTTAACTAATGTTATAAAACCTATATTACATTGCCAACATCTTTCTCTCACTAGTATTTTAACAATACTATACAAGATGAAAAAGTCTTAGTTAACCACGTTTACCATATCTCACACTCATCATTCTTCCTGTAGGATGGAAAATCCAATGGGTACCACATTTCTCCATTGCAAAATTTGGTCATAACTTTCTTCTACTGCTGGTCTGGTCATTATTAATTCTTTCAGCATATTGACCTTAAAAAGTTTGTTTTCAATGATGTTTTACTAGTTTAAGACCTCTTACTAAAGTTTTGTTGTTCTTTTACTTGAATGATACATATTCCCTGGCTTCTGTATGCTTAGTTTCTGCTGAGACTTTGGGGATGTATTTTAAATGCCTTGATGCACTTGAAAGTGCCTTTCTCTCTGGTGGTTGCTTTTAGGATCGAGCACCCTTCAGAAATTTGGTTAAATGCAATTAGGAGTCTTTTTCGAGACAGTGTTTCTCTCTGTATGTAGCCCTGGCTTTGCTGGAACTCTCTCTGTAGACTAGGCTGGCCTCAAACTCGCAGAGATCCACCATCCTTTGCCTCTCAGAGTGCTGGGATTAAAGGTATATGCCACAACTGCTCAGCGATATTAGGAGTCATTTATTCATGTTTGTTGGCTTGTGCCTGGTGAGGATTTGGATTTATAAAGGCCATAGTTTTGTCATATTTGAAAAACTTTAGCCAATTTTTTTCTTTGAATTTCTTTCCTTTATCTCACACAATAAGCACCATATTTACTATTGTTCCAACGAATATTAGTATTTGGTTAGTTGTTCCACAAATTTTTCTTGTCACTCATTTAGCATCATTCATATTGTTATTCTTAGAATTCAATGATCTTTTCTTTTGCCATATTTCACCTGCTTTGGTTGCTAATGTTATCTATTGTGCTTTTTATTAAGGCATTGTACTTTTATCTCAAGGAGATGTCTTTTCTATTTGGTTTTCTGCTAACTCAGTCCCAGTTTTTTAAGGCACCCTTCTGAAAATATTTTCTTTGGACATTTTATATTTTATGAGGTCTTCTTATTCACCTGATAAAATATTGACTGTCCTTATCAGTGTGTTAAACTCCTGGACTGTGAGCTCCTTTCTTTTTTTAATTCTTCCTTTAGCCATAGGTAGTTTCTCATACAAATCTGCATTTGAGTATTTAATAAGAAATAAGGAACACTCTGCTAAAGAATTCATAGATCTCTAAGTGTCTTTGCTATCTAGTGCTTGGTATTACAAGCTGAAGATATTTTGTTTTCCCAATATTCATCTTCTGATTTCTCCATACAAGGCAATATTCAAACACTCTATATATTAGTTACTTTTCTTGATAAAACACCATGACCATAAAACACCATAAAGCAATCTAAAAAGAAAGCATTTATTTTAGGCTTATGTCTTCAGATACTTAGAGTCTACGTTGACAGAAAGAAGGCACTGTGACCAGAACATCTGAGAGCTCATATCTTGACCCACAAACAGAAGACAGAAAGCATACTGGGAAAAGCATGAGTCTTTTGAAAGCCTGTCTCCAGTGAAGTGAACAACCACCTCCAACAAGGACACACCTCCTAATCCTTCCCAACAATTCCACCTACTAGGGATGGAATATTCAAGCATATAAGCCCAGGAGTTTATTTGCAGTCAAATAACCACATTGCACTACAGAAATATCTTCTCATGCCCTCCACCACCTGAAACTCCTGGTGAAATCTGGGTCGCACTTAACTTTGGTCCTTCTACTCAAGGATCCTACCAACAATTGCTATCCGAAGTTTGGAAAATAATTTTTTTATATTTTATTTCCAGTTTTCTAGTTGAAGATGCTAAAGAGTAAATTTTATTTCTGTAGCTTACTTTGCTTCATAGTGTATTACTGAGTGATTATTAATTTAATCTTAATTAATTAAATTTGTCTTTTGACAATTCACAATGCTCATGTACACAATAAATAATGGCATACAAAGGTATCATTATTTTTATCCAGTTATCTATTATCTTTAGTATAAATTGTAATAATATTTTGACAACATGACAAACATTGTACAGTCTATAATTATCTGAAAAATTATCAATATTTATATAATGAGTTTGACATTTTAATATAAATTATAGCTGACTGTAAATTCAAATGATGTTATTGGAAAATCAAACACAACCAAACAATAGTTTTCCTTTGGGCTCTATTCAGAATGATCTCCTCAGACAATGAGTCACTACAAACTTCCTTAGCGTGTCAGTGTTCTAAGAGTGCATAAGTCTTGACGGGAGAATTGAATTTGGGTTCCATATTATGCACTTTTACTGACTTCAGCCTATCTATCTATCTATCTATCTATCTATCTATCTATCTATCTATCAGCTATATTTTTATCATGTATCTGGCATCTAAAATCTCAATGAAATGCTATAGTAGAATGCTGTCAATGTTGCATTTCTATAATTGCAATTCTTTAAATACATTTTGTTCTTTTAATCATTTATTTTTATATATACTATAATATAATTGTATCATAATCCCCTTCCCTTTCCTCCCTCCAATCTCTCCCATATAACCATCTTGCTCAATTTCAAATTCATGTCCTCTATTTTTTATTATTTGTTGTTACAGACATACATATGTGTATATTCATAAATTTATAAATATAACCTGCTCAGTTTGTTTGTTATTTGTATGTATAATTTGGGGTTGATCATTTGATTTTGGATAAAACATTGGTGTATATTTCTCCTGCTTTTCAGCAATCCTTACTTGACAGTAGTTCTCTTTGCAAAAGACAGAAACCATTACAGAAAACTGTAACCAGTCAAAATGTGGAATTGTGGATTCCAATCCCAATGGATACATATATTTTAAAATGGTTTTACTTCACAAGAAAAATTCCTTTTCAAAGACACAGCGTGTTATTTGCTATAATTTCACCTAATTTAGGTATTTCCCTTTATTATTCACACCTTCCTTTAATCATTTCTCTAATTAACAAGACATTTTCAAAATAATGCTGGATTTTAACCTGTGGCACAAAACTCCCATAGCAACCTTACAAACTGTTGCTCATTATCATCATCCTCCAGTCCCTCCCAGCTACTTCTGGGTAGCTAGTGGACCCTATTTGGATATGTTCATTTGCAATTTCACAAATTTTACTGATCAATCGATTTATTCACCAATTGAGTCATAAATGTTCTAAATTACACTTTCTTTTAATGATATTATATATAAAAATACTAAGACAGTACCATTTATTTGTTTATTTGTTTTTTCTAATACATTATCAGCAAATAGAAAATTAAGAATTCATGATAGAATGACAGGGAACTAACTATGAGGTGACTTACTTTTCCATATAAATATAAGAAAGCAAATTCAGATCCTACAACCCATATAAAAACCAGGTTGGCAAGGAAGTCAGCCTACAGCCCCAGTAGTTAAGAGGAGGAGACAGGGAATCCTAGAACCATTTTTGGCCAGGCTAGCCAAAAGGTAAGTTATTGGTTCATTGAGACACCCAGTCTCAATGTATCAAGTGACAGGTAATCAAGAAAGGCTTATAACATCAACTTCAAACCTGTACATACACATATGTACCCACACACATGTTAATGTACATACAAAAATGCAGACTCAACAAAAAAGAGTACTAGGTAATGTATATATAAATAATAATTATTCTAATGTGGCTAAACTATTTCTGACTCTGATACAAAATTATAGTCACTCTTTACTACTCAGTTTGAAAATAAATATTTCTACAAATGGCTGATAATGATGTGAAATTGGTGGCACTATTATTCGTATTACTAAACTCCTCATTCTGAAGGTGAGTGTTAATTGTCACCTTAAACGGATCAAAAAAATCATTTGAGAATTAGGTTTTGGGGTATGTCTCTGTAAGTTTGTCTGGATTTCGTTCACTGAGGTTGGAAGGCCTGCCCATTATTGGTATTGCCATTCACTGGCTAAAATCCTGGACTGTGTAAATGGAGAAAGGGAACCAAGACTTGAGATTGCATTGACTGTTCTTTTCTGACCTCAGAGATCATGTAATCAAGCTCCTGAAATTTTCATTCCACACCATGCTGGTCTGCACCTTGAACTGTGAACTAAAACAAAGCTTCTTCAAGGCATGATAGAATGCCTTGTCTTCCTATTCTATCACAGCAGAAAGAGAAGACACTCAGCTCCCTGTCAAAGCATGGTTACTTCTTTGAGAATAGTAATTGACCATTTGATCTTATGGGCTCAGAATCATACACAGAGTATCTAGGGGAAAAAAAATGGGCTGTTCGGTTCATAATAATATTCCATAGGTGGTACAAATTAAAGTAATGTTACACATCAATCAAAAAATTAATATTGGATATGATAGTTAAAGAAGTTTTGTTAGACAAGACAAAGAATTGATCAAAAGCACTAAATAAGATGTAGTTATATAAAGAAAAACACCACAATGTCCTACAGAAAGAGCTATGAGCAGACTTGAAAATAGAAACCAAAATACCACACAGGAAAATAAAAAAAAAATTGACCTAATATAGTGGAAGATACATTTGTGAAATTACAAGAAAGTATTTGAATATGTTTTGTTACTCCATTGCCATCCTTGGTATACTAACTGCATTAGACAACAAACTTCTTTGTTCATTTGTTTGTTGGTTTTTTGAAACAGAGACTCTGTATAGACCTGACTATACTCCAACTAGCTCTATAGACCAGGCTGGCCTCTAACTCAGAGATCTGCCTGCCTCTGCCTCCCAAACGCTGGTATTAAAAGTATGTAAGACTACAGCTTGTCTGAGTCCGTTTATTAATATGATTCCATTGTTACACATTTGCTCTCTTCTCCAACAACAAAGGACTCCTGGAAAAATCCAAATGTACTCTTTATTTTTAATTTATCAGTTGCTAGAAATAACTAGGTTTACCCTACAGCAAAAATATGGGGAACTGAAAAGTGGCCTAGCATTGTGATGTGATTCTTCTAGTCTGTATTCTGTCTGCTGTCCTGCTATGGTCATCTGACCCTCTGGGTTCTCAGTCTCTAGACGTGCCTCAAACTGCAGCACCACTTGTTTCTTCCACTTTTATCTCCATTGGTGGAGATCTCAGAAAGAATGGGGTCTTGGAATCAACAGAAAGGCAAGAAAATTACACATATCTTCTAGACAGACAGCTTAAACTACAGTGATGTTAATGGGATGAAGGAAGACAGTGTGGAAGAACTGATGACACACCATTCAGGACTGTAGTGGTGATAAGACAGATGGTGGTTTGGCTGGGTGATGATAGAGTGAAAACTGACCTGGAAGGGCCAAGAGACAGACCATGAGCTAAGGTTTGTCCCACAGAAGGTGATGACATATCATTCGAAAGGAGTGATGCAGCATTAAATAATTCCTGAGGAGAGAAAAAGTTCAGGAGAGAATTAGTGTCAGGAGAGAGGAACAATCCGTGTACAGGTGATAATTGAAGTTACAGGACACTTTTCAAGAGACTGAAAGATCAAGAAAAAAGTGATTTCTACATTTTAATATCAAATACTTCATCCAAAATTGAAAAAAATAATTCAACCTTGCTTTATTAATTGAACACTTTTCTGTAAAAGCTGAGTGTAAGTCAGAACACTCTCAGAAGCTGCATCTTTCACAAAATGCACCATGAAGAAGGAAGAAAATTGTTTCCCATGACAGGGATCTTACAACAGAAATGGCGAGTGCCAATCTCTGCCACAGTACAGATAAGGTCTGTCATTCATAGGGGAACCTGCCATGAACCAAGGGCATTTCAGATGTTTCTGAAAAGAAAAAGGAATTCATCTCCACAATCAAATTCCACGAGGTACTCTTAGGAAAGGAAGTTTGCATAGCAGCAAAAAAGCAGACACAGCAGGACACAATCATGGGGACAGAAGATGGAGAATCGCTCATTCTACAGCCACGGAATCTTTTTATAAACTTTTTTCCATTTCTTGTTTTTTCATTGTCCTACTGAAATTTTTCATATTATCAGGAATTTCTTACCAGGAGTTTTTATGTTTACATAAATAAACAATTATTTTAAAGCTCCCTTGAATCCATGTGAATAATTTTTTATGTATAGATTAGAAACAGCCATGTTTATTATTTACAATATATTTATATGTAATTCTATATATGTAATCTTCTAGGTTTGGGGTTGTGAGGTTAAAAAAAAAGTTTTATTTAATAAAAAGACCTCCTTTGGAATAAAGTGATAACACAATAGGTCTCAAAACATGTCTCAGTTAATGGCCATACATTGTTATCAACATCTTATTATGAAAAATTCAAAGAAACTAAAACACAGATAAACCATGGTAATAAATATTCACATACTTTCACTCTACATTAAATAATTATACATGTATTGCATGTTTACTTTAAATGTTTATTTTTCTTTCTGAAGTTGAAAATTTCTTTCCCTCCCTAGAATACACATCATTTAAGGTATTGTTAAACTTTTATTTTGGTGGCATTTATAAAAATCTTTCTTTTCCCCTTTTTTGTATGTCATTTTATTTTTTTTTGTGTGTGTGTTTTAATTTTACACATCAGCAATGGGTTCCCCTGTCCTCCCCCCTCCTGCCCCCACCCCCACCTTCCCCCATGCCCCTCCCCTCCATTCATATCTCCTCCAGGGCCAAGACTCCCCTGGGGATTCATTTAAACCTGGTGGATTCAGTACAGGCAGGTCCAATCCCCTCCTTCCAGGCTGAGCAAAGTGTCCCTGTGTAAGCCCAAGGTTCCAAACAGCCAGCTCATGCACTAAGGACAGATCCTGGTCCCACAGCCTGGATGCCTCCCAAACAGTTCAAGCTATTCAATTGTCTCACTTATCCAGAGGGCCTGATCCAGCTGGGAGCTCCACAGCCTTTGGTTCATAATTCATGTGCTTCCATTCGTTTGGCTATTTGTCCTTGTGCTTTTTCCAATCTTGGTCTCAACAATTCACACTCTTACAGTCCCTCCTCTTTCTCAACAATTGGACACCTGGAGCTCCACCTGGGGCCTGGCTGAGGATCGATCCCTGCATCCACTTCCATCAGTTATTGGATGAGAGTTCCAGCACGACTGTTAGGGTGTTTGGCCATCTGATCACCAGGCTAGGTCAGATCAGGCTTTCTCTCGACCATTGCCAGCAGTCTACGGAGGATGTATCATTGTGGATTTCTGGGGGCCTTGCTCAGCTATGTTCATATCAGCATTGTTTGTAAGAGCCAGAACCTGGAAACAACCTAGATGCCCTTCAACTGAAGAATGAATAAAGAAAGTATGGTACATATACACAATGGAGTACTACTCAGCAGAGAAAAACAATGATATCATGAGGTTTGCAGGCAAATGGATGGATCTAGAAAAAATCATCCTGAGTGAGGTAACCCAGACTCAGAAGGATGAACATGGTATGTACTCACTCATAGTAGGATACTAGATGTAAAACAAAGATGACTAGACTGCTACACAACTCCAGGGAGGCTACCTAGAAAATGGGACCCTAGGAAAGACACAGGGATTGCCCAATGACAGAGAAATGGATGAGATCTACATGAACAACCTGGACCACAGTGGGAGTAATGAAGGGCAAGGTTTGAGGGAAAGAAAGCTTAGGGGAGCAGGAGATCCCAGCTGGATCAAGAACAGAAAGGGAGAACAAGGAATAACAGATCTTTTTTCCTTTTTGATTGGTCACATTATTGGTTTTATTTGCAACTACAAATTGGTTTTGTCTTAACAGATGCATTCAGATTTATGTATGATTCCAAACAAACATCACAAAGCAACTCATTAGTGAAGTCTACTGTTATCCAATGGTTCTGATTCTGGAAAATCTCTGTCCTGGATATTACCATTTTTGCATTCCTTTTATTTTATTTCTTATTTTTGTATTTATTGGATTTTTGACAAAAAATAATCCATTCAGTAAAATTTGACCATATTTCTTCTCTCCCAACTCCTTCTACATCCTCTCTATCCACCCAAATTCATGATTCATGTTCTTTAACTTAAAGAAAAACCCAAAATAAAATAAAATAAATCCACCAAAATTTTACATACATACATATATATAACATATATATATATATATTGAGAGAGAGAGAGAGAGAGAGAGAGAGAGAGAGAGAGAGAGAGCACTTAAAATCATGCAGTTTGCTTTGTCTTGGCCAACTACTTCTGGTATTAGTAAGAGTAACAGTTCATTGGATTTTTCCTTTCCCAGCAAAGATCAATTGCAAATAGTTTCTTCATTATGGGTGGGACTTTGTACCCACTTCCTTCACTCAGTGCTGAGACTCTGTCTGATGTGAACTTGTTCTGGTCTGGTACATGCTGCCACAATCACTGTGAGTTTACATATGCATCAGCTCTGTTGTGTCTGGAAGGTCCTGTTTCCTTGGAGTCATCCAGTACCTTTGGCTTTTAAAATGTTTCTACCTTCTCTTTAGCATACATTCCTAAGCCTTGAGGGAAGGGGTTTGATAAAGACATCCCATTGAGGGATGCATAATTCAAAGAACCCTCTGCATTGTCCAGTTCTGTGTCTCTATGTTAATTACCATCTACTGTCAGTAGAAGGTTCTCTGATGAGATTTAGGCAATGCTCTCATCTATGAGTATAGCAGTATGTCATTAAGAGTAATTTTATTGCTATGCTTCCTTAGCAGAATAATAGGCCCATGACCTAACTAGTCAGGCCACTTGGCCATATTAGCAGTGTCAGCTATGGGTTCACCTCATGAAATAAAAAAAAAAGTGATTGGTTATGTCCATAATATTTATGCATTTATGTCCATATACTTATGCTACTATTGCATAAGTATATCTTGTAGTCAGGTTGCTATTCTAGGTCACAGAATTCATAATTGGGTGATATTGATAATTACTGTTGTACTGGAAGTTTACTCAGTACCTTCCAGTTCTATGAATGCCAATGGGGATTGTGGTAGTTTGAATGAAAATGTTCTCCATAGCCTTATAGGGAGTGGCACTGTTGGGAGGAGGAGCCTTGTTGGAGGAAGTGTGTCACTGGAGTGGACATTGAAATTTAGACACTTGAGCCAGGTTCAGTCTCTCCCTTTTCCTGCTGTCTGAAGATTTAGATGTAATACTCTAAGCTATGTTTTCAGCGCTATGTCTTTCTGCATGCCTTCATGCTTCATGCCATGACAATGGACAATAATGGACTAAATCTCTGAACTATAAGCCAGCCCCAATTAAATGTCTTCCTTTAAAAGAGTTGCTGTGATTTTGGTGTCTCTTTGCAGCAATAGAAACCATAAATAAGACAGGAATGTAGGTCCTAGTTGAGCATTAGCTTAGATCCTCTGTGTTTGATGACATAAGGAAGTGATACCTTCATCAATACACCTTACCATCAGGTTGTAACCAATAACATCTGCAATATCCTTTGATATTTGGGTGCATCTATAGGAAGCTTTTAGCATACTCTTCAATAAAATGTAACTTTTTCCTGGCACTAGAGGTTTTATTTGGTAGCATAAAGTATTTATTTGGAGAATTGTTTCCCACATTATATGGTGACTACATTTAAATTCCTTTCATATATGTATGTATTTAATATGCTTCTGTAGTAGTAGATTTCCATGTGACTTTTAGGAAGGTCTTGAGTTGTTCTTACCCATTTTCTCTCCTTCACAAGACCTCCATTTCTCTTCTCCATTTATATCCCCATTCTACTTTCCTCTGTATTTCTTTATAATACCATACTCTATTTCTCTTTCCTGGAAGCTTTCCTCTTTCTCCCTGGTCCCTTACAAGCTACCTAACCTCTGCAGTTTTTCTAACTGAAACACACACATCTAAAGTTTAAAAGCTAAAATCTACATGCAAGAGAAAACACACAATGTTTATCTTTCTGTACCTGGGTTAATTCACTCAGGATTGTTGCTTAGAGCTTGTTTCTTGTTACCTGAATTTTATAATTTTGTATTTTTTAACAGAAAAAATAATACTTCATTGTGTAAGTGTACCACATTTTCATTATTTATCCATCAGCTTCTGGACATTTAGGCTGTTTCCATTTTCTAGCTGTTATGAATAGAACAGCTATGAATGTGGATGAGCAAGTATCTCTTTAGTATTGTGTAGAGTCCTTTGGGTATATGGCCAAGAGTGTTATAGCTGATCTTGTGGCAGACCTAATTTTGGATTTTGGAGGAACCTCTGTACTGATTTCCAGAGTGGCTGTACCAGTTTTCATTCCCACAGCAATGAGTAAGTGTTTCCCTTTCCCTGAATCACTGCCAGGATGTACTGTAATTCATCTTATTGATTTTGGTCAATCTGACTGGGGTAAGATGAAATCTCAGGATAGTTTTTTAGTTTGTCTTTCCCATTTGGCTAAGGATATCAAGTAGGTGTGTGTGTGTGTGTGTGTGTGTGTGTGTGTGTGTGTGTGTAGCATGAATCTTAAATGGTCTTATTAATGAGAACAAACCTGAGGCCAGTTATTGGGGTGAATGCTGGAAGATCAGAGAAGCAGAACAAGTCACAGCTATCTCACCTTGCTAGTTCCTCAGGTGATCCTGTTTCCTCAGGCTGGAAGCTTCTGAGTCCTCCTCCACATGAATCTCAGGTGAACTGTGCTGCTCCAAAGCCTGAATGCTAGACCAGCCAAATGCTGAACCAGGCAAATGCTTAACTAACTCTGGTGCCTGGTTTTCACGCCTTATATATCTTACTACTTTATTCATCACTCCCTGGGATTAAAGGCGTGTGTCACCATGCCTAGCTCTTTCTAAAGTGGCCTTGAACACACAGAGATCCACCTAGCTCTGCCTCCCAAGTGCTGGGATTAAAGGCGTGTACCACCACTGCCCAACTTCTGCTATGGCTTACTCTTCCCATTTTCTAGCCACCATTTGTGGCTCTGTATCTAGTGGCTGTCTGTTCTCTGACCCCAGATAAGTTTATTTCAGGGAACACACTATATTTTGGGGGGAACACAATACCACATGTGTGTGTATACCATTTGTGTTCCATCATCCTATACTCCATTTTTAAATTATGTTGTTTTCTTTATATATCTTAAATAGTAACAGTCTGTCATATGTATAATTGGTAAAGATGTTTTCCCCATGATGTAAGCAGCCACTTTGCTCAAATGATTGTGTCCTTTATATACAAGAAATTCTTTGCTTTGTGGGGTCCATTTATTAATTGTTTGACTCAATTTCTGTGCTGTTGGGATACTGTTCAGAAAGGTCTTTCTTATGCCAATGAGTTCAAGTGAGTTCCCTACATTTTTCCTTTTTGTCCCATACATAAATAAGCAAAGATACATTTTGCACAATGTAGATGTATCCGGCTTGTTAAATAAGAAACACAGAACCGATTGCAGAGTTAAAAACCACGAGGTCAGATCAAGAG
This sequence comes from Onychomys torridus, assembly GCF_903995425.1. Taxonomy (NCBI): domain Eukaryota; kingdom Metazoa; phylum Chordata; class Mammalia; order Rodentia; family Cricetidae; genus Onychomys; species Onychomys torridus. Next base: position 53,343,567 of record NC_050445.1, on the reverse strand, counting down.
CGGAAAACCTTACCCTTCACTGCTTCTGCGGTTCTTCCTCTCCGCAAGAGACCTACTTCTCTGCGTCCTATCTATTTAAAAACTTTCTGTTCTCCTCTCTCATTGGTTGTAAACCCAGCCACATGACCTCCTAGTCACTGCCTGTTTGTACAGACCTGCAGGTCTTCTATGGTTGGTATTGAGATTAAAGGCGTGTGTCTGCCATGCTGGCTGTGTCCTTGAACACCCAGAGATCCGCCTAGCTCTGCCTCCCAAGTGCTGGGATTAAAGGCGTGCCCCACTACTGCTCGGCTTCTGCTCTGGCTTGCTCTGACCTCAAGGCAACTTTATTGACATACAAATAAAATCACATTTCAATACAAATAAAATATCACTATATTTCCCCTTTTCTATTTTAATAAAAAGAAAAAAAGGAAAAAGTTATAACTAATATAAGAAAAACTATATACAAAAGTACAATAACTATATATATACCATATATACAAACAATAAATACCTAAACAATGTCTAGTCCATTTGTATTTGACAAATTCAGAGAAAGTAATTCCATTATCTATCCTATTTTGGTAAGTCCAGAATGTACCTGATTCACTTTTTATCCTAACTTATATAGCTAACAGAACTGTCTTATAACGTCTTTCAAATTTATACACTTACAGCTCTTAGTGAGTTTTTCTGAAATCCTTAACAAAGATAATTATAACTATAACTAACTGATCTTCAACTCCCTCAGAGACCCAAGAAGGAAATAATACTACCTAAAAAAAATAAAAACAAGAAGTGCATGCAAGCAGCTTCCAAAAAAAAAATGTGAGTTGACAGAAACAGCCAGCTGCCTGGACAGTCACCTGAGGTTTCTCTGCAGTGTTGGGGCATCATCTTCAGCCTACAGGCTTAGCGTATCTGACAGACTCTTTTGTGAACTAGGATGTATACAAGGTCAACAGTTTGACCTCACATTTGGTGAGAGCAGTCCATGTACCAGAAACACCTGAATTCCATTAGTGTCATGTCATGATTCAGGATTTTAAATTCTGGAAATTATTGATGTTTTTTTTCAATTCAGCTGTCCATTTTTCTTGGCTGTATATATGTGGCTTCATCTTGGCATCCTGTTCTTCTCCAAATCCCTCTATTAAATGCCAGTCTACTATTGAGAGGGGTGAGCTTAGTTATTCTTCAAGAATAACTGTTTCATCTGCTGTTCCATTGCACATCAGAAGCCATTGGCCCACTCCCTGTTCAGCTGCCTTCGAAGAAAAGGGCACGGTACCTTTTACAGATTGCAAAGGTCACTCACTTCAGGGATGGTGCCATATTGTCCTGGCTTCAGAAGATGCCTTTTGTTAAAGCCACAACCACACTTGTTTTGGCAAGAATTGGTAGTCCTTGGATTCATGTCCTGTCTGTCCTGTTTGTCAGCAGCTGATTCGAGGATACTTTGTTGTACAGTGGCTAACTTTTGCCACAATGAAAGTTAGCTCCATATGCAGTTTCTTCAATGCCCATATTTTCTCTGAAGTAGATTGGTACTGCCAGGAGCCGTCATGTCTCATAGTCATAGCAAAAAAGAAAAATTCTTAAGTTATTAAAACATTTTAAATGCCATATTCTGTAGATCTCTGAAGGGTTTGAAGATGGCCATGCTGGCTGTGTCCTTTGAAATCTCCAGGAAGAAGATGGGGCCCCACAACGACAATTCCACGTGGAAAATAATATCACTAAGCTGACAAACATCATCTACAGATCAGCTTTGGACTACAAAGTGCTTAGAGCAATTCTGAGATGGCTAGCTGAGATGATCCAGTTTCAAAGATCCAGCTGGTTTTACATGGAGAACGCAAAGATAACACATCAAGACTATCTACAAAAATTTATTGTTTATTTACAAAAAAGCATGCATAACTTTAAACAAAACAAATAAAATCCTTATCACAACAGTAAAAAAAAAAAGGAGGAGAACAGAAAGTTTTTAAATAGATAGGACGCAGAGAAGTAGGTCTCTTGCGGAGAGGAAGAACCACAGAAGCAGTGAAGGGTAAGGTTCTCCGCTCTTGCTCTGACCTCATGGTTTTTAACTCTGCAATCGGTTCTGTGTTTCTTATTTAACAAGCTGGATACATCTACAGCACAATTTTTTCCTGATGCATATATAATAAAATATAAATTGTTCTGTATCTTGGTTATTTTCTTCTCTAGCAATAAATACCAGAAATCACTTCATCCCAATAAGTAGAAATCTTTTTCATTCTTTTGTATGTTCATGTAAAATCCAATAGTGCAACATACAATTTTATATCCAAATAATAAATCATAGTTTATTTAACTAAACAGCCTGTAATGAATATTTAGATTACTTTCGATTTCACAGAGGTAGATATCCAGAGTTGATTTCTTAGAGGCCACAATTCCTGGTAAAAATGCATATATAATTATTTAAACTATGATAACTCCATGGAATTGGTACTGCTCTTGTTCTTTTCAACCACTGGACTGTTTATGATCTTCACCACTAGAGTATCTTTACAAACTTCGTAAGTTTTGACAATCTTGTAGATGAAAAATTATAATGTATTATAGTTTTAATTGGTGTTTCTTTAAATGTGAATGAGAATGATTATCTTTTCATATATTTGACAAATCATGTCTTTTGAGAGTTGCATCTCCTATCCTAAACCTGTGTGATTGAGGAGGCCCTCATGCTTTAAGTTAATCTGGATATTCGGTGTCCTGCAATGATGGGTTCAGAGGTTGTGGCTCTTTGAATGAAAATGGTTCCTGTAGACTCATAGGGAGTGGCATTTTTGGAGATGTGGCCTTGTTGGAGTAGGTGTGGTCTTGTTGTAGGAAGTGTGACACTGTGAAAGTAGGCCCTGAGGTTTCAGATGCTCAATCTAGGTTCAGTGTCTCACTTTTTTCCTGTTTCCTGCCTATCTAGATATAGAACTCTAGCTACCTCTCCAGCACCATGTCTGCCTGCATCCTTTGTGCCATGACTAATGGATTAAACCTCTGAACTATAATCCAACACCAATTAAATGTTTTCCTTTATAAGAGACCCCCTGGCTTGGTGGTGGTGGTGCAGGCCTTTAATTCCAGCACTCAGGAGGCAAAGGCAGATGCGTCTCTGTGATTTTGAGGCCAATCTTGTCTACAGATCAAGTTTCAGGACAGGCTCCAAAGCTACACAGAAAAACCTTGTCTCTAAAAACCAACCAACCAGCCAAACCAAAAGACTTGCCATGGTCATAGTGTCTCTTCACAGCAATAGAAAGTCTAACTAAGTTTCAAGAGGTCCCATTTATTAATTGTCGCTTTCAGTATCTGTGCTACTGGTGTTATATTTAGGAAGTGATCTCCAGTGCCAATGTGTTCAAGAGTAATTCCTACTTTCTCTTCTATCAGGTTCAAAGTAACTGGATTTATGTTGACACCTTTGATCCACTTGGACTTACGTTTTGTGCATGGTGACAGATATGGATCTATTTGCAATCTTCTACATGTTGACATCCAGTTATGCCAGCACCATTTGTTGAAAAAGAGTGAGGAAATAGTGTGGTTATTTAAATGAGACTGAGTTTAGCTGCTAGATGACCTGTCAGGGGGATGTACTAAGGAAATTCCAATTTCAGACTTGAAAAGGCTTTATTCTTGAGTCACCCCAATTTCAGAGAGCTGGCTGCCAGGTCTTCTACCTGGAAGGAGGCTCACTGCTAGGAGAAGAACTCAGACCCAAAGGGACTCAGCATCCAGTGTGTGTGTCACTCAGTTTTATACTGTAGTAGGAAAGGTTTTCCTGGGGAACTCCTGACCTAGTCCCTGGAAAGGAAAACTCTTAACTCTCTCTCTCTCTCTCTCTCTCTCTCTCTCTCTCTCTCTCTCTCTCTCTCTCTCCCTCTCACTCATATACACACACCATACACGTGCTGAGTGACATTTCCTGGCAGTAGAGGGTGATGAGGGGAGTAGGGGAAGAATGCTTCTGATATTGATTTTCAAGTCATCCTCTTATTGAGCACCTCTTCTTTCAACTTCTAGAACTGTTGGTGCTAATAACTGTCAAATTTGGGGAATTCTGAGTTACAGACATCTAATCATTGCTTTTCTGTATTAATTTTTTGCTATTGTTTCCTCTACTGTTATTGCTATTCTATGAATTTATATCTCTAAAAATTCCTTCCTGGTAGTCTTTGGGGGAGTAAAATTTGACACATACACTGAAATTGAATTTTAACAATGTACAGTGCTGTGGGATGTTCTGTATGCTAAACAGTTCTAAACAAAGCCCCAAACAGATTTCTGCTTCATGTCTCATGTAGTCGGTGGGTGAGACACCACAACATGCAGGCTTGTCCTGCAACATGACAGATTTCCACCACTGTACAGAGGCATCAAGCCACACAGTACACTTCATGGTAGATGTACTAGCTTTTGCTAGTACAGACAAAAAAAAAAAAAAAAGAGGTTTCTGGGCTACATGCTACTGGATGGAAGCATAGGCCCACCACTACTTCCCAGAGACAATGGGAGCATGGTTCTCAGAGCTGGCTGTAAATGTAATTCTGCCATGTTGGGAAGCTGAGGTGGGCAGAGAATGCTGCAATTTAAAGCAATAGATTTACAATAAAATAGATTCAGATGAAATAAACTCTAAACAGTTTACACTGTGTTTAAAAATGTATGTAGGCTTGAAAGAGAGAAAAAGGAATATAGAAAGTTACATTAAAGAAATAGTAAGTTTTAAAAAGTAAATTATTTAAAGAGAACATAAAAGTAATATAAAAAATAAGCCATGTAAAGATGGAAATCACACAGAGTGTCTGGATTATATTGTCTTTGAGATTTTTAACTGCAGAGAGATATTTGATTGTAAAAGCTACTGAGTTAAACCACTATGCATATTTTAAAGGTATCTCAATTTCAAAATTTATGTCTGAGGATACGTTGCTTTGGAAAACAGGTTCTGCTCTTGTTTCCACAGAAGATGAGAACCTGTGGATTGCTTACAGGCAAATATGGTTTGATCAAGGAAGACGCTCTGAAAGGTCTCCAATCCATGGCCCAGATCATCCAACATCCAAAATCAGCTTCAAAGCAAATGCCTGAGACAATTCATCCTCACAGATGTGACAGCCATTATAATTATAATTCTTAATTTTTTCAGGATCTCCATAAGATTGTGCCCCCTATGAGCAGGAAGTAGTATTAGAAACTATGCCCATATTCCCAAAAACTGGGTTATGGATGTTTGTCTATGTTTAGATTGTTGTTTGCAAATTGTTATTGGTCATAGTCAATCTCTTTCTAAAAGAAGAAAGGAGGATATGATATAAAAATATAGGATGTAGATATGATAGGATGAAAGGGTAGATTATTGAATCTACTTTTAAAGAGCAACAACTTGTTTGATATGTTTTACATTGCTATGGATTTTATTTTATTGATACAAATTTAAAAATAATTTTGTTATGCTGTATGTATATTTCTACTCTTGTTTAAAGTATTTTGTACAACTCATTTGAAATTGCAATGTATAGTTGAGAAATACAGATTAATAATTAGTTTTCTATGATAGTCAAACTTATAGTCATGTTATACATAGATATATTTCAGATAAATAGGTAATCTTCAAACACTTCAAAGACCTACAGAATATGGCATTTAAAATGTTTTAAAAACTTAGACTTTTCTGGACAATGAGACATGTCTGCTCCTGGCAGCACCAATTACTTCAAGGAAGATGATGGGTACCAAAAACACTCCATATAGAGTTTATCTTCTTCATGGCAAAAGTTAGCCATTTGGACAAGAAAATGTTCTTTCCTGGACTGCTTAACAAACTGTCATGTGAAAGTGGACATGCAGGACCCATAAGAATATAACCACTGAACTTTGCAAGGCGAGGTGGTTCTTCAGGTTCTTGCTTCGCAGAAAACACTACCAGACATTCTACAGTACACAGAGAAAAGTGACTGAAAGACTCTAGACTGTAGATGTAACTGTCTTGTTAAATAAGAAACACAGAACCAATTGCAGAGTTAAAAACCACGAGGTCAGAGCAAGAGCGGAAAACCTTACCCTTCACTGCTTCTGCTGTCCTTTCTCTCCGCAAGAGACATACTTCTGTGTGTCCTGTCTTTTTTATAGACTTTCTGTTCTGTTTTCTCATTGGTTGTAAACCCAGCCACATGACCTCCTCATCACTGCCTGTTTGTACAGACCTCCAGGTCTTCTATGGTTGGTATTGAGTTAAAGGCGTATGTCTGCCATGCTGGCTGTGCCCTTGAACACACAGAGATCTACCTAGCTCTGCCTCCCAAGTGCTGGGATAAAAGGTGTGCACCACCACTGCCCAGCTTCTGCTCTGGCTTGCTCTGACCTCAAGGCAACTTTATTAACATACAAATAAAATCATATTTCAATACAAATAAAATATCACTATACTAGACTTGTAGGCTGAAAATAGATGCCCCAACACTACAGATAGACTTTGGGTGACTGTCCAGGTAGCCAGTTGTCTCTGTCATTTTAGATTTTTAAATCACTAAGTTTAGTTAGGCAGACCATATGCACATGGGTGTGGGGCCATCCACTAGAGCATGGGCAACCTACAGGTGGCCATATTCATTTGCAAGTGATAGAACACCTGGAGTTTAGATATTGTGATTAAACAAGATCTGAGCATTCTGAAAAATCTTGCATTTAGCCAAATTATAAAAGAGAAGTTGGACTAATCCACTGAAAATTCTGGTATCTCTGCCTTCAAATTTTTAAAATCATCCCAACTTTGAAAATGGACTTGAAGACACCATATATTAACTGGTTCCTATGTGTGAATGGGAGGCACATCTCATACCTGTGAGGTATCATCTATATTAAATTATCCTCTGAGGATGCCTGAGGTCTCTAGATTAGGTTAATTGAGGAGGAAAGATGTACCTTTACTGTGAGAAGCACCGTTCCCTGGGATGAGGGCTGAGATTGAATATAATCAAGTGACTTGAAAACACTAGGATCCACTGCTCTCTGCTTCCTAGCTGTAAATACTGTAGCACCAACTGCCTTAGGTCACTGTTGTCATGACTTTCCTGCCATGGTGGGTTGTCCCTTGAGCTGTCAATCTTTAGTAAATCTCGTTTTTCTAAAAAGTAAAAAGAGGTATGTTTCACCTCAATGAACTAAAGAAATAGCATTGAAATAGAAGGCATTATACTTCAAAACAGAAGACAGAAAGTTGGTAGGAGGAAATTTAAGGATGCAGGGAGGTTAAATTTAAAGGCAAATTAATGTCAGGGTACATGTCAGTTTTTATGCCAGTACCAAGCTGTTTTTATTACTATAGCTCTATAGTAGAGCTTGAGGTCGGGTTCATGATGAATCCAGAGGTTGCTTTATTGTACAGGATTCTTTTGGCTATCTTGGGTCTTTTGTTTTTCCATATGAAGTTAAGTATTATTCTTTCCAGCTCTGTGGAGAATTGTGTTGGAATTTTGATGGGGACTGCATTGAATTTGTAGATTGCTTTTGGTAAGATTGTTATTTTTACTATGTTAATCCTATCCATGAGCATGGGGGATCTTTTCATTTTCTGATATCTCTTCAATTTCTTTCTTTATTGACTTCAAGTTCTTATCATACAAGTCCTTCACTTGCTTAGTTATAGTTACCCCGAGGTATTTTATATTATTTGTGGCTATTGCAAAGGTTGATGTTTCTCTGATTTCTTTCTCAGCCCATTTATCATTTGTATACAGGAAGGCTTCTGATTTTTTTTTTTTTGAGTTAATCTTGTATCCTGCCATATTACTGAAGGAGTTTATCAGCTGTAGGAATTCCCTGCAAATGTAGAAAGCAGAAGACTGAGGAAAAGTTCATATTGAACTCCCTCCATGAAAGAACATGTAGACAAGCAGAGTGGAGGTCAGAATGCAGAAAGGCTGGGTCTGGGTTACAGCTCTAAATTTAACTTTTAATTGTAGCTCCACTTAGAGGACTTTGCATTTGACTAACACCAGTGTGACATGCATAATGTTAACATGTCAATAAAAATCATATAATATCTGATTCATTGTATTTGCCATAGGAACATTTTTTTTTTCTGCCTACTGATTTCATCTGTGAGCTATTCTGTGATGCGGAATTACACTAGAATACCACATAATTATGTGAGAATTACATGTAGATAACAATACTTAGTATTCTGTCTGAAATCACTCATCAGCTTCAGGTCCCACTACTTCCTCATAACTATAACTGATTGAAGCGTATGTCCTTTTCATAGTTTACATTCTCTAAAGTTTAAGTTATTTAGAGCTGAGACATTTTTCAGTGCCAAATACTCACTGAAATCCATATAATGCAAAATAATGCACATTATGATATGTCACAAATTCCCCCTATTTGGGAGTCATGTGGAAATCTACTAAAGAAAAATTAAGATGACAGCAATATACATCAATCCATTCACTTCTATGAATTTTAAAACTTTCCCAAATATTCATCACAGTCAGATTTCTAACTTTAGCATGTTTTTCTGTGCCAACATTTCTAAAATGAATCTTAGAGGAAAACTTTTATATTTAGTAAGTTTCTTCTGAGATATGCCTCAGCATGTGTTTAAATCTCTTAGTTAAGATAATAAGCTGCCTTGCACCTAGAAAAATGCACATAAACTTATTAATTCTTCCTATCTCCTTTTTACTTATATTTTAACTGCAAAAAATTTTTATTTCCCATTGCATAGGGACATGAATATGCAGTTCATGCCCTTTGGAAGACTCCAAAGAATAGAAATTAGAGTTCTCAGGCTGGAGAGAGAGCTCAGTGATTTAGAGTCCTGGCTGTTCTTGCAGAGGACATAGGTTCAATTTCTATCACCCATGTGAGAGCTCACAACTGTCTACAAATCCAGTTCCAGGGTATTCAACATTTTCTTCTAGCCTCTCTGGGCACCAGATACACTCATGATACAGGCAGAACATCCATATGCATAAAATACTTTTTTTGAAGAAAATGAGTGTTAAATTTTTATGCTACATAAAGGGTATAACATCAAGAAGAACACAAAATATCATAGAATCAAAATATTGTAATCACAGTCTACCTGCCCACTATACAGAAGAACTGTAAGCAAAGAAAAGATCTGGGGTGACCACAGTAACAACCCTCTGGGCCTGTCTGTGAAGAGCTACAAATTAGGTTAGCTGAGGTAGAAAGATACACTCTTACATATGTGTGGTACTATTCCATGAGCTAGAGTCCTGCACTATGCAGAAAGAAGGAAGCTAGTTGAGTATTAGCATTCATTTTTCTTGGGTTCTCACAGTGGGTGCAGTGTGACCCAGCTGCTTCCTAAAACTCCTGGTATCTTGGACTATGCCTGCAAACTAAGGATTATGTCTCTTCTGAGCTGTATCCATGAAACAGCTAGAATGTAAGCTTGTCTTTAAATTTTCCCCAACAAATAAATCCATACATTACTACCTAATTCCACTTTATTCAAGCTCACAGTCATGAGAAGAACATAGTCCACAGAATATCAGGGACTGACCCCTAGCCAATTTCCTCATAGGGTACTACTTCTTGTCCTTTGAAACCTTTGAACCCAACCTCTACTATGTTTCTTTCAGTGGTTATGTCTTCCAGACTCCCAACAAAATGGCCTGTACAGTCTATTCAGAGCATTTAAGGATTTCTCTAGGCCAAAGTTCCAACATTCCTTTCCATAACTGTTCCAAAGGTGTAAGTACCACATGGTCAGGTTTATCACAACAAATCCCCATTTGTTAGCACCAATTTTCTATATTAATTAGTCGTCTTAATGCTGTGACCAATCTCCCTGCCTGACAAAAGCAACATTGGGTAGTAGAGACACAAAAAAACTAGAGCTCCCTCCTTCCCCACAAAAAGTGTGAAGGTTTTTTGAGGAAATATAGGTATGTGAGCAAGTTTACATTTTCTAGCAAAAACAAAATGAAACAACAACAACAAATCTGTAATTGCTGAAGAGACTAGAACATTCAACACCAGAGCTTTACATTGAGACAGCAGGAAAGGTTTCATTGATGCAAACATAAATTCATCTGAAAGTAGAGAACCTTGGAGCTAGAGAAGAGGGCTCCACAGTCATAAGTGTTTGCTGTTCTTCCAGCGGGCCAGCGTTCAGTTCTTAGCATCTATGCTGGATGACTCACAACTGCTTCTAACTCCAGCTGAGCAGAAACCAATTCCTTCATCCGGCCTTCCTGGGCACACTCGCATACATGGCCATTCCCACGAACACATACATAAAATGGAAATGCATCTTGAAAAGAGACGACCTAAACTCAAAATACTGCCAAAGAGGTTGCCTGTTCGAAGATACCTGCCAGGAAGTGTTTCCTCAGGTTCAGCACCTGCAATGTTGGTGTGACTGTGGTCCAAGAAAGACAGGCTCGAACTTGAGATGCTGGCAGACATCCCTGATTTTATAAACATGAAAGACACGGGAATGAGAGACTCACAGAATTTTGTAGCATGGCTCCAGAAAGCCTTGGAGGCCAGACAATTGCAACATTGTCAGATTCCTGCTAAGGGGCAATGGAAGGTCATTGCATGAAAATGTCAAAGTGAAGCTTAAGTCGCAATGGAGACTCCATGGTATGGGTATGCCAGGACCACAGTATGTTTGATGGGAGAAGCAGTGAGGCCAACCTAAGACTATTCATGTGGGTAAGGACTTACTTACCCCAGTCCTTTGGAGTACAGAAGATCCCATCTAAGCCCTAGATGCTAGACATGGAGCTGCAGGATTAGGGTTTACCCTGCTGTGTTTTTGGTCTTGCTTTGGTCTGGTTTTTCTTTGCTATGTACCTATTCCTTCCTTTCAGGGCAGGAATGTGCACTCTGTGCCTTGTATTTTAGAACCATGTTATTTGTTTTCTGATGGCATGGGTTCTCATAGGCAAGAGATGGCCCAAGTCTCAGATGACTTACACTTTGGACTTTCATAATGTATTGGGATTATAGACTATTTCAAAGCTGCACTGATTCCATTTTTCATTGTGAGATGGTCATGCAATTACTCTATGACACAGTGGGGATAGATGGGAAATAAGGGCTTAAAAGCAACATATTTCAACATGAAATTGGCAAGGGATATAGACCTAGGGTGCTTAATCTGATGTTAACCTCCTAAAATCTGGAAACAAGTCTCTGGTCCTTTCTGTGAGTGATTATATAGATTAGGTTGATTGGAGGGGAAGATCCACCTAAATGTGAGTAGTACCACTCGATGAGCTGGAATCCTATGCTACATGGATGGGCACCAGTATTTTCTCCCTGCTTCCTAACAGTGGTACAATGTGGCCAGCTGTCTCTTCTGACACCACAACATCTCTTCCATGATGGAGTATATTCTCAAAATGTAAGTGGAAATCAACGCTGCCTTCCTTAAACTGTGTGTCTTAGGTATTTTATCACAGCAAACAGAAAATTTACTAATGCACAAAACAACCTGATAAAAGACCGTATACCACTCAACATTATGAGGGGAATGTTGGAGAATATCCAAGACAGGAAGAAATATGTAAAATGTTTACATGATACATTTGGACAGTGGTACCCCAAAATCTCAACATGCTGTAAAACAGAGACAAACCATTTAAGGCAAAATGGTAATACAAATCAAATCTCCAAGGATCTTGCATACTAAACTACTTGCATAACAGATTTTAAGAAGTAGATTTCATATCAACTTGATCCTTATGATAGGAAAACAGATTGTGGATAAGGGACAGAAAATGAAATCTGGTCCTTCAAACTATTGTGAGGACAATGTGCAAACTGACAAACTGTAGGAACAATAATAATTTAATGTCTATTGTTTTATTACACTGATTGATTACAAGTGTTTCCATTTCTTTGTAGTCTTGTATCCATGCAGTAGACTCTGTTTTGCTCATTATTATTATTATTATTATTATTATTATTATTATTATTGTTATTAATAGTAACCATTTTAAGAAAAATTAGGTGGAGCCTCCATGGAACTAGGCTAGGCCCTCTGCATAGGTGAGATAGTTGTTTAGCTTGACCTGCTTAAGGGGCCCCCTGGTAGTGGACCTGTCCCTGCTGCATGAGTGGGATTTTTGGAGCCCAGTGCTTATGGTGGGACAGCTTACCCAGCCTTGGATCAGGGGGAGAGGCTTAGATTTGCCTCTACTAAATGTTCCAGGCTCTTCTGACTCCCCATGGGAGTTCTTGCCTTGGAGGAGGTGGGAATAGGGAGTGGGCTGGAGAGGGTAGAGGGTGGGGGATAGGAAGAGGGATGAGAGAGGAATCTGTGGTTGGTATGTAAAATGAACAGAAAATTTCTTAATAATAAAAAAAAGAAAAGAAAAGAAAAGAAAAATTGTAAACTTGTAGGTGGAAGTTTCTGGCCCACCAGCAGCTCCTAAATAAAACTGAGATTTAACATTATTTATAAATGCTTAGTCAATATTTCAAGCTTGTCACTAGTTAACTCTGACATTTAATTTAACCCATAGTTCTTATCTACATTCTGCCATGTGGCTCATCTCTTGTTACCACATTTTCTACATACCCTACTTCCCACGTGTCTGCTGACATCTCTCACAACTCTGCCCTTCTTCATCCCAGCATCCTTAGCTTGGTTTTCTTGCCTATACCTCCTGGCTGGCTACCTGCCAATCAGTATTTTATTAAACCAATTTGAGTGACAAATCATTACAGTATACAAGAGGGTTATTCCACAGCATTTCTTCCTTTTTGTCCAATTAAAACAGAATATTTTATTTTACACAGTAAAATTACTTACAACAAAAACAGTTATTATGTAAGAATTACAGTTACAATATCTGGTCCATTTGTATTTGGCAAAATCAAAGAAAATACTCTATTATCTATCTTACCTTTGAGAATCCAAAGTTTTGTACCTAATTTATCTTTTATCATAACAAAGAAAACTATAACTATAACTATCTAGTCTTTAACTCTATTAAAGACCCCAGAAGGTTATCTAATGTTACCTAATAAGAAGGATATCTAGATGCCTAGATAATAACCTTAGGTTCTTTTATAACATTAGGGCATCCAACTTTGGCCCACAGACCTAGTCTATGTGGCAGACTTTTCTGAGAAGCAGGGAATTTTGATGGACTGTCCTACCTTATCTTGGCAAAATTTGGCAGTCACACTTATGTAGCTCTATAATGAAGAGGAGCAGACTGAGAAAGGAAAATTACTGAATGTATAATTGGAGGAGAAAAAGCACACCAGGAAGTGAAATGGAGTTAAGCCCTGTGTTCAAAGAGATAAACAGATTTTAAAAAATCTTGATGTTAAATAGAATAAGTGAAGTAATGACCTCAGAGCAAGATCCCACCCAATAAAGCTTCCAATTTGTGAAAAGGAGTTAAAGAAAAGCTTAGGGCAATGCATGGTGGTGCACACCTTTATTCCCAGTACTCAGAAGGCAGAGGCAAGCTGATCTCTGAGTTTAAGGACAACATGGTCTACAGAGCAAGTTCCAGGTCAGTCAGGCTTAGGCAGTGAGGGAAACCATCAAAAACAGAAAACTGGTGAAAATGTAATTGAACAAGGGGGTCATGTTCCAGCCCTAGAAAGCAGCAGAACTTGGCAGCTTTGGTCACAATGTGCTGGCTTTAGAATTATAGATAGAAGAAAGGGGTTATGAAATCTTCCTCCATGGCCAAGGATAGCCACTGTGTCCAGACATTATGTCAGAAGTATCCCTGCCTGGAGGCCTAGAGAGATCATTGTGTGAGGATGTGAAGGTGAAGCCTGGATTGCCTTGGAAATCCCCAAATGTTGGCAATGCCAGAGCCATGGAATACTCACCAAGGAGAGCTGCTAATAAGGAATGGAACCAGCCCAAGAGAAAGAAATGTGATGCAATCATCAAAGCTGAAAAGAGTTGGAGTTCTGAAGAGCACTTTAATATCAGACATGGAGTTTCAGAGTTTGGAGTTTGCCCAGAGAGTTTTCATCTTGCTTTGGCCCAGTATTCCCTCATTATGTGCCCTTCCCTACCTTTTGGAATGGTAATGTATATCTTGTGTCATTATATGTTGGAAGTATGTGGTCTGCTTTTTGATTTTATTTTATAGAGTTAAGAGATGGTGTGAATCTCAGAAGAGACTTTGCATTTTGGAATTTTAAACAGGGTTGAGACTGTTATAGACTGCACGGACTTTTGAAGTTCAACCAAATGCATTTCTGCATTATGGTGTAGCTACAAGCCTACTGGGGTCCAAGGAGAAAATGGGGTGGTTTGAATAGAAATTCTCCTAAGACTCATGTGTTAAACTGCTTGGCCCATAGGGAGTAGCACTTTTAGAATTGTGGTGTTGTTGGAGGAAGTTTATTACTATGGGTTGGTCTTTGAGGTCTAAGATGCTCAAGCTAGGCCTGTTGTGGCTCAGTCTTTTCATGTTGCCTGATGATCAAGATATAGAACTTTCAGCTTCTTCTCCAGCACCATGTCTGCCTGCATGCCACCATGCTTCCTGCCATTATGATAATGGACTAAATCTCTAAAAGTGTAAGCCAACCTCAATTAAATGTCTCCCTTTATTAGAGTTGCTGTGCACACAGTGTCTCTTCATAGCAACAGAAACCCTAAGACAGGATTAAGTTTTTGTTGTTTGTATAATACTTAAAATGCTGTTACTTATGTCCAATTAAAATTTTATTTGACACTGTATTTCTTATTAATTTGCAAGAATTCTTTCTCTTTTCCTGAATATAATGCCTTTATGTATGCATGCTACTATATATGTATATACATCTCTGTAGTATTCCATACATATACACATGCATGCAGGTATATACATATTCTCATTACCCAAAGGCTTCATAAATTTATTAAATTTTTTTATGTGGGTAATGGGTACTTGCATGTCTGTGGAAATCAGGGGACTTTGAAATTTCTAGAAGAAAATGTTAGGAAAATACTTCAATGCATAGGCATATTTAAGGATTTTCTGAAAAGAAATCCATCAACATAGGGAATAATCTCAAGAATTGACAAATGGAATTAAATGAAATGGAAAACCTTCTGCGCAGGAAGAGAGACAAACACTGGAGTAAAGGAACAGTTTAGAGAATAGGAAAATGAATTTACCAGCTAAGCAACAGATGGGACAGATGAGATTAATATCTAGAATATAAAAATAACTGTAAACATGGAACATGGAAAACAAAACAAACAAATAAACAAATAAGCACACAGGAATTAATTAACTAAATAAACAACTAACACCCCCCTCAAAAAAAAAGAACTACAAAGAACCTACCAGTGAATATTTGAAAAATATCTGACATCTTTAGCTAGTAAGGAAATGCAAACTAAAAATATTGAGAAGCCATCTCACCAAGGTCAGAATAAATATCATCAAGAAATAAATGACAACATATGCTGGTTAGAATGTGGAGCAGAAAAAGTGTTAACAGACCAGTTATAATGTCAATTGGTGGAATGGTATGGGAATCAGTTTGGGGTGTCCTTAGAGAAAAACATAATTATTGCATGAGCCAGCTATCTGGCACTCCAGGATGTGTACCCAAAGACTTTAAATCCTACCACAGAGGTGTGTGTATGTGTGTGTGTGTGTGTGTGTGTGTGTGTGTGTGTGTGTGTGTGAGAGAGAGAGAGAGAGAGAGAGAGAGAGAGAGAGAGAGAGAGAGAGAGAGAGAGAACTAAAAGGAAACACGAGGTAAGGATGAAAGCTTAAGAGGGAGGAATGAGAATACAATAGAATACATGTGATACTAAGATCAAATACACCTCCTGTCGGGGAGGGAGGGGAAGAAGAAAGTGGGGCAAAGGGCAAGGAGGAACAGACTACACTGAAATACCACCATGGAAACCATCATTTTGCATGTTAACTTTAAGAAATTAGTTTACAAAACTAGAGCTTCCACGGTGAAATTTGTCCTTTCATCAGAGAGAGGCAATTGTGAAGCTGCTAAACTTCCTTTGTGGGTATTTGGAGCTATTTACATAGTTCCTATAATGTAGCATTTGAGATTTTGTTATTATTCTCTTGGCAACCAGCAACACATTTGGCAGTTTAAAACCAAAACAAACAAACAAAAAAGAAAACACCACTTGCTATAAGTAGAATTCCAAATGTATGATGTTATAAACATGGTATATATCTTATAGTCTAGTTAGTGAGTCAAAAAAAAGAGGAGTATACTTCATGCCATCATTCAGGCACTAACCAAGACTGCCTGAGACAAAGGTTTTCAACACATGGCTTTCAAAATGGACATACAAAGGATGACAGAGACTAAGCCAATGGAGGTATATTACAGGCAAGATATGTGCCTATAAGTAGAACATGTCATCAATCACACTTCACTTGCTAGAAATAATATCACTTTATTTACCTTCAAGAAGGCCTCTAGTTCACTGAAGTGCCCAGGAAGAAATGAAGAACATGGATTTTGGCATCATGTAGTCTGTGTAACAAACATACAGAGAGTTAAATGAAGTGTAACATATTTACTTGTGGTAACAGTTTAGGAAATTAAAATAGGATCTGTGTATCACTGCACAGCTCTCCAGGTGCTTTTCATTAATCAGCCTTGATGAGTGCCTGAGTTGATTCTGCACCTCACAAAACCATTTCCAGGATGTAAAAGGAAGAGCGTTTCTCTAATCAGCATTTTGTAGCATAGAATGATAGCTCAAATGTGCTTATAATAAAGAAAAGCGTAGGTGCTCCAGACTTGAGTGGCCATTCTCTGGTTGACTAGGTAGCTAAGGGATTATACTGACATGACATTTTATTTCAATCTTTTCCATTGCACTTTTCTATAGATTGAAAAAAATGAAAAAAATTCCCTGCATGTTTCCACCCTGTCCTTGCCCTGTGTTCAACGTCTTTATCAATGAGATAATTAGGATTGAATGACATTTGTGACCTCTAAATAGTATATGTTGATATACTGAATTGTATAATTTAAATATTAAAATATGCAATAAAAATCAGTATATTTTTACATATAAAAATATAGGCAGGAGTTTCTAGTATTTATTCACAACAAAACTATCTAGCAACTTTTGCAAAAATAAGATTTTCTTTTTGGCATTTTTATTGCAGTATTATTGTTTGTATACATAATGGCCACAAGAAAGTATAAGTGTCACTGCTAGAAATCACTGGATAAACCAGACTGGAACAGTGTACATATTAACATAGAAGGGAGAAAAGTTTTGCCAAGTCCTGCTCTTAGACAAAGAACTATAGATAACTAATGACTGCTGGACTAGGAAAATTAGCCTCTTCTGGGTATGAGGCCCCTTATTGGTTTTATAATAAGAGTGGTCACCTGAAATGATACACACATAAACAAAAACAGACTCATCAGGTTGCATTTGTATATTTTTGCACATGCATGCTCACACACATACATACATAACAATAATAATCAAAGAGAAAGTGCTATCTATTTGAGAGTGGGGTTGGGAGGAGTTGGAGGGAAGATAGTTGGGATGCCTTGAGGGAAGAAAGGGAGGGTGAATGTGATGTAATTCTATTTCAACTAAATATATACTTTAAAAAAGTAATATAAAAATAAAATATATCCCAATGTGACAAATATATAGATATTTGATACCCTCCTAAAATTTTAAAACCCTGGAGTTCTATGAGAGCCTCCAACTGAAAATGACCGAAAGGGTCTGTGTCTAGGAAACACTAAAACTTCATCTTCTTTTCGCTGACATTCATTTATCTTTTTAATGGATTCAGTTATTGTGTTATTGGGAGTTCAAAGGTTAAAAGTGTCATCTGAAATATCCCAAACCTGAAAAACAATCTTCTGGTCACATTTTTTAATAATATATTTTTCAGCTGCCATAAGAAACACTGATGTTTAATGAGAAGAACATCGAATTACACTACTTTGCAATAAAAACTCCAAAAAAATGCTTATGTTGTTTTCCCATGAAATGCTACACATATTTGTAATAACTAGAATTTAAGAAGAGCTTTGTAAAATAAAAATCTATATTTTTCAAATAATCTGTATGCATTTATTTTGAATGAAATTATGTCTCAAATTGATGTCAAGGACATCTATGAAAGTCGAAAATGCTAGAAGAAGATTCTCTTTTGATTTGAGCATGTTCAAAGTCCTTTTCCCTTTGAGCAAAATAACGGGCACATTGAATAAAAATCACATTTGAACGTCTGAATGATGCTCAATTCTCTGCCGTTCAGTTCAAATCTGGAGCAACTACACAAATTACCTTCAGTTTAAAAGTTAACCAAATTCAGAGCTTCTGATGCATATTTTAGCAAGACAGGATTGTGATACATTAACGAGGAAGACTGCATTTGTCTTTAAGTCCACAAGATAGTAAAAGCTCAGCATTAAAAAAAAAAAAAACTTTTGTCTAGCAGAAGTGATTTGAAGCTGTTTTGCTTCATGCATGTGAACTCAGCAGGTGATTCTTGCCTATCTTTGATGTCAAACAGCACAAAACTTCAGTGAGTAGTAGCTTCAGAAATGCAATAGACATAGCTGAGTCTTCATACGAACCTCATGCTTGAACTACATCAGAAGAACTGACATCTATTATGGTGAGCAAAGACAAGTGTTTGAAAGGAGATTCAAACAGAAGTGTCAGAATTTACAGTGCATAGTTTTATATAAGTTGATTTTAACCAAGCATATCCCTATGAACTCTGCAGGGTAGAAAAGAAATTTCAAAAGGCAGAGAAATTGTTGTCATCTAAGGGCAGGGGATGTTTTAATAGCTTGAGGAAGAACATTTCTGAAAGGTTATGTGGTGATCCATTTACTTTGACTGAGTAATAAGGCTTCTCATTGTGATCCTGCAGTTTTTAACCCTTAGAACAATAGACGTGTCTGTGGACTGGGAACAGAAAGGGCCACTTACAAACTCAGGGAAACTTGATACCCATTGTGAAGGGACAGCCTTTAAATCCAGACAGGCACTGGACATTTTCTGAGTTTTCTGCCCCCGAGGAGAAAACAAAAACGCAACAAACGAAGAGCCCTTTGGATCTGGGAGTCCTGCTGCCCTCCCAGAAGCAAGGCAGAAAGAATGCAGAGTTTTTTTCAAAACAAACATTAGTGTCATTTGTCACCCTTCTTCCTGAGTGTTCACCTCTTTTATTTCCAACAACGAACAGTTTTTGTATACATTATGGATTTTAAAATACAAAACCCCAAAAAACCTTCTGTCCGTGTATCAGCTTCCATGTTCACCTTGCAGGGGTGGGCATCAGAGACCTCTGTTGGAGAAATGGTTGAAAATCTTGCGCAAGGGCTTCATCACAGCCTATCTTTAAAACTCTCCCTCAGTGGTCTAGTGCTACAAACTCATGGAACTGTTTTCCTAGGAATGCTTCTCCACCCCATACCTAAACAGTCTTGAAGAAAAGTAAAAACTCTTTGGCTAAAGCACAAAAATCTCAGTTCTCATGCAGCAATTTCTAGCTTGTAATCAGTATTTAACAGTGTGAGATCTACTTATTCCTAAGCCACAATTATCCCAATTAATGCATCACAAGCAAATCACTTGTTTAGTTGTTATATTCTAGAGTGTGCTTTTAACAACAAATTTCCCTCTCTAGAAGAGTTGCCAAAGCCTTCCCCTAGGAAATGCAACATGGATGAGCACATTCAAACATTTAATTCCCTTAGGTGTTGAATACACACTTTTAGGTTTGATTCATGAACTTACTATATTTGTACTTAAAAAAAATAACATCTTATTTTACAACTAAAGTGGTTGAGATCATTAAAAGGAACGATTGGGGCCTGGAGAAATGGCTCAGTGGGTAAGATGATTTGCTGTTCAAGCATGAGGATCTGAATTTTAAAGCCAGCACCCATATAAAAAGCCTGGCATAGCTACGCTCACCCATATCCCTGTATCAAAGCACAGAGACAAGAGATCTTGGGAGGGTGTTGGCCAGCCTGCCTGCTTGAAGAGGTATCTGTAAGGTACTCTTTCTCTAGGAAGTAAGGCAGAAAGTGATAGAGGACATTACCAGTTATCTTCTTTTGGATTCTGAATATGTGTACATGGGTGTGGGCACACACACAGATGTGCACCACATACACCATACAGTTAAACATATACACAATGCAAGTATGCCCATACACACACATATACACATACATCATCTACACAATACACACAACATATACACACACACTACACACATACATAATGTTATATCATACATATACCATGTGTAGGTGGAGTTTTTCTGTCCAGGCAGCAGTTTCTCAAAGAACCAAACACTGAGACTTAATACTACTTATAAATGCTTGGCCAACAGCTTAGGCTTTTTACTAGCTAACTCTTACATTTAAATTAACCCATATTTCTTATCTGCACTTTATCATGTGTCTTGGTACCCCTTCTCATGCTCATCTTGCTTCTCCCTCCATCTGCTGGTGACTCCTCTGACTCTACCCCTCTTCATCCCAGCATTCCCTCTATTTCAGGCTGTCTTGCCCAATCTCTTCCTGCCCAGCTATTAGCCAATCAGGTTTTTATTAACAATGAGAGCAATACATATTTACAGTGTACACAGAAGGAGCATTCCACAGAAACCATGCACACACACATACATAATGCACACAATACACATATATACCATATGCAGACATAATATACATGCACCAATATCCATACACACATGCACACACAAACATACATCTGATATATAGCACATATCCACATATACACACAACAAACACAGTACACATACACATGTACACATACATATATACATCATATACACAACATGCTCACAACACATACAAACATACACATAATCTAGACACATATCACACATGCATACATGTACACATATGCACACAACATAGATGTATACATCACACACATATAAACATATACACACACTCAATGCACACACATACAAACACACACACACACACACACACACACACACACACACACAAGAAAGGAGGGAGTAAAAAGGTAAGTTGAAAGAAGGAATGGTATATAGTGTGTGAACTGGTTGTGGATATAACATTGAGTCCTTGTCCTTGGCTTTCATGTAACCTCTCTGATGAACCCTTGGTTATGAAGGACAAATAATTGCTCACAGGTGTGACTGCGGGTCTAGAAGGAACTTTAAATTGGCGTTGTAATAGTGAAAATAACATCCATTCTGTTACTCCCCGCATCCAATTAGTGTTTATTTTCTGTAGCGCACTTGCAACATGGAGAATCATTTTATTTCCTTATTTGTTTCCTGTTGTCCTCTGTTACTTATTTATAAATTCCACTGAAGTAGAGACCTCACAAGCTCTAAGCAGGACTCCTGACACATGTGAAGTATCACTAATGTGTATGTGATCTAACTTAAGCTTTGTGTCATCTCAACACGTGCAGGTTATTATAATCATTTTATAGATACGGAAACTGAATTTTATGTGCATGGAGGTCGATTTTCAGGGGTGTAGTATAAAAAAAGATGGAAATCTCACAATGCTGACAACTCAGAGTTCACGTAAGGTTTCCATTGCTGATTGACAGTCTTCACGAACAATGCTGGGATCTCATAGAAGACAAAGGGAAGAATATTGTATTAGAAATGAAAGTGCCTAATAATGTGAAGTTTAATTTGAATTAAAAGATGGAGATTTCTGTCAGTTTTCTAGAAGAGTCAATTGATTTCAAGTATTATATAGTTGGAAACATTTATTTTCTTTTTGGTCCATTTTCTTCTAGTATTGTGGCTATAACTCAAAGTCTTTTGCATGCCAAGAAACCTTATTCTACAATTAAACTGTATGTCCAGCCTCCATCATTTTTATAATTTCTCTCTGACACAAAGCTTTAAAAATATTTTCATTTCGTTTAGATGTTTTTCCTTTGTATTATTGCAGGGGCTTTTGTAGCTGCATTGATATATATCCTGGCTGAACTTCCACATGTGCTGTTTCCAGATTAGCCACCATGAAATGTCTCTTCTGAGAATGAGATCTGTTTCCACATCACTATATGTGCAAGCCACTTGTATCTTAGTAGCTGTGAAATGATGTTTTATAGATGATGGATTTGATAGGTCCTGATATGTTTTTATCAATTTTTGCAAGCCATAAACTTGGTTGCATTTGTCTTATCAGCTCAGATACTTGGGCAGCAGCTCAGGTCTTGATTCCCTTCATTTGCCTGGGCTATTTAATTCTGCCCAGTTAATGAACTCAGATTCCTCTGCTGTGGAATTTTCTGGTTCAGGATGCCCCTTTGGAGTAGGTGTGGTTCTCTTGTGTTCTGTCTTGTGACTCTTCACACCATAAAATGTGCATTTTTCTCTTAGAGTTTTGTCATTGCACAGTGTATACTGGGGATTATTTTCTCTCAGGCAGCTATTCAACTAAGAAAGTCATGGAACCTCTCCTCATTGTATGTATATATTTTTTCATATATTTTATCTAAAGATAACAGTTAATAAAAAGTTAGTTCAAGAATATACCTGGCCCTCAACTTGAAACTTGTGTAAGGAGTAAGATTTACACAGCCCAGGTAAGTGTGTCATGGAGAGAAATAAGGTGGTGGACATAGTGCTGTTTGGACTAAAGAGGATTCTAAGCAAAGAAACAACTTACATGATGATACTGACAAACCCATTAAACAATATTTTGTGTGTGTGCTTCTGTGAATAGGTAACAATGGGTATGAGGTTATTTCGGTACATGTGTAGAAGAAGGTGAGCATACAGCATGAGTGAGTGAGGCAGAAAAGTAATAAAAAAAATTGTCTCTTTTATTTCAAGTGACACGATGAATATAGCCAACAAGCTAGAACTCCTTTCATAGGGGTGACTTCTATAATTCCTTATTTCCATTGCCCTCCAATGAGCCATACTGGGTGTACTTCAGTGAGAGACAAACATGGCATGGGAGTCCAACAGAAAAAGATAACTTTTAGGAAATCAATTGTTTAAGCCTTTTCTATTGAAGAAAAATAATAGAATTATTTTTTATTATTACATTTCTATTTATTTGTTTTATGCTATGTACACATGTGTGGCCATATGCACTAGTGTGTATGAGTGGAACCTAAAGGCCAGTTTGCAGGGCTCTTTTCTCTCCTTCCACCCTTGGGTGCCAGGGCTTGGGTTGAGATCATCAGCCTTGGAGCCAAAAGTCTTTATCAGCAGGACATCTCACTGGCTCCAAGAATCAATTCTTAAGGGGGTAAAATTTGAAGGGACCATTGAATAGGCTCATTAATATCTTGTACATGAGTTAGCAATTTTAAAAATCTTATTTCCATATTGAAGAAACATACGGACATAAATTATGAAGTCCTGCACAAGATCTTCAATACTACGAATATCTGAATGGTACTTGAATGAGCTACCCAGGTTATGTCCTTACTTAAGACTGTCCATTTTTTGTGATTTCAGTCTCTTGATCACCATTCTTACAACACTTTCCAGAAGACCACAAACAATTACAGTGTAGGGAAACAGGAGAAGAGATCTCTTGTGAGTCCTTTAGAACACACTTTGCTGATACTTGGGAGAAGATCCACATATAAAGATGAGTAGAATCTAACAAGAATTGACTGATGTTATTAAAGACTTAATTTTCAGCTTTCTGTCACACTCCAAGTTATTTGAATGAGTAAAACTAAAAACCAGAACCACTAGCTAAGTTCATTTTGATGTTCTGTTTTATGTGGGAAAGGCATCAAAGGCCACCTTGGGTTTAAGTTAGCTATTGACAACATCCCACACTATCCAGGAAAAAGTAAACCTTGGCAGAATTGGGCTGTATAGGAAGTGAGGACGAAGTGTAGGTGGCTACAAATTAGCAGTCTGAATAGGACTCAACAAGATATTTTGTAGGTCATGGTGGAGTGGGCCCTAAACACCAGAAAAAAAGGAATAATTGACTGGACAGGTCAGCCAGTTTTTGAGCAAGGACTGAGAACAGGTTTGCTTTTCTTTCCCAAGCAACCTTGCTGATAATTAAGCATTTCTTTCGACAACTGTATCTTTAGAAGTCAACATTACAGCTCAGCCAGGAACAGGGTACACAGTTTCTAAAAATCACCATCATAATAAATATCACATTTCACCATTTTAGCATGACCCTTTTAGGCTGCTTCATAAGACTGTGGCAATGTTCCACTTTCACCAAGACTTCAAAAATTGAATAATTTTGGCCATTGCTCCTGGGTTTTATGGAAATTATAAGAGGCATTGAACTAAGCATAACAAATATTTTTAATTTTTAATAATTTTATTTTAATATCAAGGCCACTGTCCTTGATAGATTTTATTTGTAGTCACGTTTTCCTATAGACAAAAACATTTGGATGTATTACCTCAAGATGCTTTTCAAAAATAGCATGGTTTTCTACTTCCAGCTTGATAAGGTACCCAAGTTCTGCTCCAGAAGTTGCAGAGTTTTTTGCTCTTTCTAGACACTCTTTACACTGCAGAAACACAACCAGTCACAACACCATAATGACATCAGTCATTTAACTGACACTGGATTCAGGCTCAGGCATAGCAGAGTCTTTAAATGAAATCCAACCTATTTGATCCTTACAATAATGCTTTATTCCCATTTCTTCATGGATGAGTAAGTTAACACTCAGAGAGTAAAATAAACTGTCTAGATGCACAACACAGTTTATAATCCAAGGTAGGTCGGTCTACCTTCAGCATTCCTATTTTTTCCTACCATGAAGTTTACTGCTCCACTAGGCATGGAAAATCAAGTGTCTAAAATGAAAGATATAGACATCTTTACCAAATGAAAGTAGAATTTATCACACCTTTTCATTAGCACAGATAACCACAACCAGCTGATCTGCCCCTTCCAAATTTCACATAATAATGAGTAAAACTATTCTTCAGTAGTAGAGCAATGGGCTGAAAACTTGATTTAATTGCAGGATGCCACCTTTACCTTTTTTCCTCAATGAGTCTTTAGACCAATCCATCAAATATCAAATACAATAGACAATTATAAGGCACAAATAAAGCCTTGATGGTGGAACTCTGCAATGGGAGCCACCTCTGTGGAATTCTAGGCTTTTATAAACACTCAGGGGAAATTCTGAAATGGAATATGTGAAGATGGCCTGAACAAATATCCTCTGAGTTTACTCAATGATGGAAAGAAGATAATTTTTTAAAGACCCTTGAATTTACTTGATGGTAGAATAACAGGCATTTTACTGTACTATGTCACATTGCTTAATAGTACTTTAGCATGAGTTTTAAATATAAGGCTGGGCAAGCTTCCAGATGCAATGTGCTAAGGCTGCTTTTAGCAGCATACTTAAGTCTGCCTATGACGATAGATAATACTTGGACATGCAAAGAGAACCTATGCAATGCATTTGGTACTCAACTAACTGGAAAAAGGCCTTGATTTAAAAACTTGAAAGCCAAATGTGTCCTCTATCAAAATTATAAGCTACCGCTCTGATATATTATTGGGTCATTTCACTGGCAGTGGACCACAGATATAAGCTTTATTAGAAAATGGTGGCATGTTTTAAATGACCATTAATGTATGTTTAATCATAATGGAATGTCTATAAAAATCCATGTAACATCTACATGAAGATCAAAACAATTAATTATAATCAGTACTAACTTGATGAATATAAAATGTATGAGAAAAGAGGTTGTTTAAGAGAAAAAAATATTAAATGTGGAAAGCTTGGATATAAGTAATAATAGCACGTTTTTATCTTCATTAAAGAAACAAAAGGAATTTTAGGACTCATAGCTTAAAGATATTTCACTTAGATGTTCTTAAAATGTACGTTCTTATAAGTTGCAAAACCTCTAAATTCACTAAAAATAGAATATACATTTATTTACCAATCTTATTAAAGCATTAGCTATTTCTTCCATCATTAGGCAGTAACTGGAAAAATAATATTGTATGCTACTGCCTCACAATTTGTTCATAGGCTTGATTCTGAGAGGTTCATGGTTTTGTGAATATAGCCAATACAACAGAAATGGTGGTAAGAATCCATGTACCCAAGCACATGACAGTAAGTTCTGTTGATCAGGAGTTAGACAGGATGTCCCAGTTTTAGTTTCTATAGCTGTAATAAAACACCATGACCAAGAGCAGCATGGGAGAAAGGTTTATTTTAGTTTTCAACTCCCAGTCTGTGTAATCCATCCCTGAGAGAGTCAGCACGAGAACCCAGGGCTCACTCCTCAGAGTTTTCTCAGCCTGCTTTCTTAGGGCACCCAAGAACACCAGTCCAGGAGTCACATTATCAGCAGTGGACTGGGCTCTCCTACATCAATCACCAATCAAAAGAAAAAAAAATCCTAAGACTTGTTTACAGTCAGTCTGATGGAGACATTTTTGTTCAATTGATGTTCCTCTTCCCAGATGATACTAACTTGTGCTAAGTTGAGAAAAAAAATGATCTGAATACTGGGGAAAATGAGAGAAAAAAAGAACTATACTTAATTGGACAAGATCTCTTATATTTTTGGTTGTGAGCCTAGTCTTTCATGGCTGAGCCATCTCTCCAGCCCAACTGGACAAGATCTTTTAAGAGCAGATGCGGAGACCCACAGCCAAACATTAGACAAAGCTCGGGGAATCCTGCAGAAGAGGGGGCAGAAGGACTGTAAGAGCCACAGGGGTCAAGGACACCACAAGAATCAACTGACTAATCAGGGTTTATAAGGATGAGAATTGACAGAATATAGTAGAGGTGAATTGATGTGGAGCAAAGACCATTAAGACCAGGCTGAAGAATTTGAACTTCTAGGCCCTGGGAAGGAATTGAGGAGTTCAAAACATGGAGCTAATGCAATCAGCTTTAATTATGTGTTTCTAGATGTAGTAAATATCAAAAGGGAGTAGAATTAAAGGCAGAGAGTCTGCTATGAAGGCTACAATTTCTCTTAAGCTAACATGGTGGCAGATGAACTCACAGGAAGATGGTGGCCACAAAGTAAGTAGCTTTAGTTGGAAGGTTCAAGGGTACAGACTGGATGGACTAGAGGGATTTAGATGACAGCTCTTGTGGATTTGCCTTGGTGACTTATTTCATTATGGTAGGATTTAGAACCTATATGTTTATACATACAGATATACATATATGCATGTAACAACAGCTAATGAACAGAGAGAGGCCATGAATTTGAAAGAGAGAAAAGAGGGATATATGGGAGGATTTGGAGGAAGGAAAGGAAGGGGACATTATGTAATTATATTATAATCCCAAATTAAAGGAAAAAATTTAAAATATTTAAAAATATTTACTGAAATATTTAAAGAAAGGAAATATAAGAAGTAAGTTCCAGAGTGGAATATTTAATTCAGTTTGGGACACGTTAAATTTTTATGCCTCCAAGGTATATCCGGCAGGATATCAGACAGCTACTCTGTAATTTTTTTTACCTACTATGTCCATGACTTGAAATATTTAATCTATGTACAGACATATCTCTTTGACTTTAGTAATTGCATGGCTATATAATATCACTCCTGTAGACAAAGCTGAAAAGGTACTTGGAGCATGTATGAGAGACACATAGAAGAACCACAAATATGTCAACCAGAAGTCTGAGGTCATAGCATAGTCAAGTTACTTCTAAACTAAGTTAATTACAAGGTGGTTTCACATTCTGAGAAATATACCCAGATGAGTCCAAGCTAAGCCTTTTGTTTTCCCCACATTTCTTTACATATAGTGTTGGTTTGTTTTCATTGCTTATACTATTTTAGGTGTTGGGAAAATAGCAACAAACAAGTTACACACACACACACATCACAAATAGCTGTTTGTCTTAACTTCAGATAGCAATAAACACAATCAAGAAAAAATAAAGAGGAAGAATGTGACAGAATGTGAGGAATCACTATTTTAAGAAGTGTGGCCAGAGAAGAATTCCCAGTGAAAGCCAAAAAGGGAAAATTGTGGAAGAGTGTGGGAGGAAAATATTCTCATCAGAAAAACTGGCAAGTTCAAAACCCTGAGGCAGATATAACCTTCAGGGTGCTAGAGGAAGAAATGAAGCCCAGGATATTGCACCGAGGAAAAGGAGGTGAGGTTGCGGAACCTGCCAGGTGTGGATATTTAGGGAATAAGTGGCTTTAAACAGCAGTGGAGGATGTTTCGAGTTTTTGTTTGTGTAAACAGATTTATTTGTTTTATATATATGGATATTTTGTCTGTGAACATGTATGCTTACCATATGTGTGTCTGGCACGTCAGAAGAGGATGTTGGATCCCCTGGAACTGGAGAGCAAACAGTTGTGTGTGGTGATATTTTATTTATACTGAAATGTGATTTTATTTGTATGTTAATAAATAAAGTTTGCCTGGAGATCAGAGGTCACATAGGGAACCAAAAGCAGAAGTCAAGTGGTGGTAGCACACGCCCTTAATCTGATCACATGTCAGGCAGTCTCTGTGTGGTCAAGGACACAGCCAAGTATGGTGACACAAGCCTTTAATTCCAGTACCAACCATAGAGACCTGGAGGTCTGTAGAGACAGGCAGTGAGGAGGAAGACATGTGGCTGGGCTTAGAGCCAATGAGAAGACAGAATAGGAAAGCAATAAAAGCTCAAGTCACACAGGAAGAAGCTCTCTCTGGGGAAGCAACAGCGGTGAGGTGGTAAGATAAGGTAGTCGTGGCTCTTCACTAGTTCGCTGATATCTTTGGCTATTACTTCTGTAGTTGGCTCTGTGTTTCTTATTTAATAAGACTGTTTAGAAATGCGTCTACAGTTGTATGCTGCCATGTGGCTGCTGGGAACTCACCCACGTACTCCAGCTGAGAAGTCAATGTTCTTAACTGATGAACAATCTCTTCAGTCCCAGAACTGTGGGTTTTATTCTAGTCCAAGTATAATCTGAATTCACAGGAATGTTTGGAATAGAGATTGAAACTATCTGGTTTCTATGACTAAAAATGGGTTTCCTGGCTGGGGATGTCTGCCTGGCATCTGTGAGAACCTGGGCTAATAACAAAGAGAAACAAAAACATTCTGGCTGCTAGGCCAAACATCCACGCAATGGAGAAGGGTTAGGAGCAGATTCAAGGAAAAGCTAAAACTAGAGACACCTGGACCAGAGTCAGGTGGGTGAGTGGATGAGTATCAGCCATATTTGAGAAATTCATTAGAAGCAAAGCCATGAGATTTCTCTCAGGCATTTGAAAGTGAGCACTAATAAACTACTGGCTAGAACTGCATCTGGAGAGAAAAATGCCTAAGCTTGTGTTAACTCCAGTGGTGTGTCTTGCATATCACCCCTGCATTCAGAATCCTAAAGCAGCAGGATTGCTGAGAGTTCAAGGCCAGCACAGGCCATGTGGCAAGTGTAGCATAAAAAAGCAAACAAATAAAATTGACCAACTAATTTTTGGTAATGTTTTGGTGAGTTAATCAGATCCATGAATCCTGGGCACAGCTTTACTATAGAATGATACTTTTTCACAATACATGTGGCTGTAAGTAGATAATATTTCAATGAAGACTCTATTTTTAAGGGCTATAGCGGGGGACACAAATGATAAGACAGGATTGTTATTCTAATCATCTTTCTGAATATGTGAAAAAGATACATGGAGTATATAGTGA
Organism: Onychomys torridus; assembly: GCF_903995425.1. NCBI lineage: Eukaryota > Metazoa > Chordata > Mammalia > Rodentia > Cricetidae > Onychomys > Onychomys torridus. The sequence continues at coordinate 53,313,922 of NC_050445.1, read as the reverse complement.
TGTAATTCCTAATGCAGTGTAAAATTGACAAGTTGTATAGACACAAACTTGAGCAGTATTTCAATTTTTAAGAAAGAAAAACAAGTGTCATTTGTAAAATATGCAACATGATGAATGACTGTCAAAAGGATTTTTTTGTGTATCAACAATCTAGATGCTATTAATTTTCATCTTATATAGACTATCCCAGATACATGAAAAATACTCATTTGAAAGCCAGTGACATTGATTTGGGGACTTAGACTAGATGAGTATAAAGCAAAGTTTCTAACTCATGCAAATTGGAGTTTACTTGGGGAACAAGGCCAGCATCTTGGTGACAGCTCTGTACATGCCACTTCTAAAATGTAACCCACCGAAGGATCCTTGCACATCTGTGGCAAACACAGGCTGTGCTGCCTGAAGGGCTTGGCATTTTCACATAAAAAAGAATGAATGTCATTATGCGGTATCTCTCTAGAGCATCGTAATTATGCTGCGTGCATACAATATTTATTTAAAACTTAAAATTAAACTTCAAGAGGTGGTCATTTGAAAGCTGGCAGTCAATGAACGGATCCCATATTCATGAAAAGGAGAATATTTCTTCTAAAAGTTAAGAAATAGATCAAAACGGCCTTCCCAGTAACTGACACTTTAGTCATAGAGAGGCTTTTTATGTGTCAGATTTATTAATCAAGAAGGTCCATGGGAATGAGAGGAGGAGATGCTGGGGATGCGACTGTCAGTTTTTGATATGTCAGGGATAATTTCGTAGCTGTGATTTTCGGATTGCAGTACACAGGCAGCATTGTGCCGGGGTTTGTGTACCTCTTTGTACTCATCATCTGGGATGACTGGAAGAGAAGGCGGAGATGTTTTGATACAGGATTGAAACTTGAAACTACAGTCCTTCAATTTGAACAGTATTCCTGTTTCATCTTTCTTTTCATGTTACCTTTTTAACTTTTGCCACTGATGTAAAAGGAAAAAAAAAAGGAAAAGAAAATTTGAAAAGATGCCAGGTGTTGGTTCTTATCTGGGTGAAGGATCACAGAAGTGCAGGATAAAATATAGTTTGTAGCTTGTCACAGCAGCAGGCTTATGAAGATCAAACACATGTCAACAACAACTGTTTGTCTTCCTATGGCCATCACAGAATTATTAAGACGGTGACATCTCTTCAGAGTTGGTACGTTTTGCCAAGATTGTAGCAGCTGATGTTCCCATTAGTTTAACAGGCTATATTCTCCTGTGATGAGTACAGCCTTTCCTAATTGCTTTTGGCTGCTTCCTGAAATAAAAGAGTATCACTGTGCTACAAACCCTTCTGTCATTGTGAAATTCAGAATGGTTCGCTCCCTTTTAAGTCATCAAAACCAGGAAGTTCTAGAAACTGAGGTAAGGCAGTTTATTTTTATGATGTCTGAACAAAAGAACTGGGCCATCTATTTTTTTTATCCTTTTCTCAGGAAGGTGGGGAGACATCACTATTTTATTATCTTTGCCAAATAAACAATTTGGTTTTCTCATTTTGAACTGATCGTGTGGTACATAAACTCCACACTGCATCTTTGGGAAAATTTCTGCCAAAGAGATTTAAAATGAGTAACTATTTATGTCAACATAATACACACATTTTAATCTTTTACTTTTGTAGATAATGGTCCATCCCAAATTCTCTTGGTATGTGGAGATTGTTTCCTTTCATTACTCTTGGGAGAATTATTGGAGTGTGTCTTACCAGACAATACTGTTGCTCAGGTCACCATACCTCACAGTTCCTTCAGTTAGCTGTTGTTAGAGCAGTTGCCCTTGCTGGCTATCTGGGTCCCCAAAGAGTCTGAGAGAGTGGGAACAATCTTGATGTCACCACATGGGCTAAGAGGAATGACTATCAAAAAAGAAGGAATGAAAGAAAATCTTGGGTAGAGATATGAAACCACTAAAATACAAAAACACGAGGTACAGCTCCTATTTTAGGTGAAAGGTACAGCTACTTTAACACCTTCACACAGTTTTAGTTTTAAGAGGGATTTATAGTTCTATATATGTCCAACAAACCCACTTGAGAAATCAAAGTCAAAGATAAAAATTCCATGCATATGACTAGTAAATGACATCATGTTGTATTAGTATTTTACAAATTATGACCTAATCTAGGTACCTATTATGACATTGGATAAGTATAAATTTGTCCATATGGCTCTAATTAATGCCCATTCCCAGAAGTAAGTATACAGTAACCAATCAGAAATAAAGGCCATGACTTAATCTACCCAGTGAGCTTTACTGATTAGGGAAGAGTCCAGAAACAATCTCACTGGCTTCTTTCTGTCTGCATGTATAAGTGTTAAATTATACATACATACAGTATTGAAAGGTTTATACACAATACGTATTCAAAATTCAACTGCTTTCAATTACTTCTTTGAGATGTTTCTTGTGTTATTTGCCTCTACATTTCTGGATTTTACAGTTAGAGAAATGATGCAGTTTTAAGAATGGGATTTATAAACTGAGTGTAGTGGTGAACACCTTTAATCCCAGCACCGAGGAAGCAGAGGCAAGCAGATTTCTGAGTTCAAGGCCAGCCTGGTCTACAGAGCAAGTTCCAGGACAGCCAGGGCTACACAGCCAAGCTTTTCTCAAAGAACCAAAAAACTAAACCAAAACAAAAGAAACATAGGGTTTATTTTCCTATACTGCATCTTCTTCCCCTCACCTACTCTCTCAATGTAAATAAATGGTATTCTTGAGTTAGGAGCATAATCAGTATTTATATGAATACCATTGCATAGATATCTTTCAATTCTGGCCCAAAGAGTGAATTTTATGATGGCAATGGAATGAGGCAGCTGCTTATTCTCATGATGGCAGACAGGAAGCAAAAGTGTGGTTAAACACAGAAGTGGAACTCACCTTCAGAGCCTGCCCTTATCAATCTACTTCCTCTACAGGCTCCACCTAACTAAAGCTCCACAGCCTTCAAACTAATACTCTGAGAGAGATAGAGAGTTCAGTCCCGGAGCCTATGGGGAGACTTCAGATGCACAATATAACACTCTCTCATGTGCTCTGTGCTCAAGACAATCACATTTTTATATGTCTCCTACCTTAAGATTAGGATGTTTGCTTTGAGAGGAAGCCTATAGAGGAAATGCAGCCTAAAGGCATGTGGCAGGTGTCCTCTTACACTTTAAACACTAGATTAATTTTACCCATTTCTTTGTGGGTCACTACGTTAGTCTTCAGCAAACAATTGGTTAGCTGGGCATTTTGCTAGTCAGAAGTTTCAGTTATCTGGAAAGTTATGCTTCTTTGTTCCTAAAATAATTTGATTTGCATTTTGAGGTAAAACTTAACTGAAAGCTTTAGAGCTGACCAAGTACATTAAACTAAATGCATTTCCTTCATCTGCCAATTTGGTAATTTTGTTAAAGAAAGGAGAGTTGTAGGCTTTGGATTGACTCTTTCTCCTGGAAAATCCCATGCTGCTCATTGCTCTTGATTCTTTCTCCCAGATAGGCAGTAGGGCATTTTTACTCCTCTCCAGGGGCCTCACAATAGACTCCTAAATTATAATTATTATGGCAAATCTCTTTGTTCTGACAAATAAAACCTGCATGTTTTACTTTGTACCCTTTTCTTGAGCTACATAGTTTAGCCCAAGTTTGCAAAAGTAATCACTAGTCTTTTTGAATCCTAGGAACATATTTCTTTAGCCCCTGCAAGGCACATAGTGTAAAGCTATTTAAAGTTGTGTTAAATTTTTCTTAGAAGTGCTATTTCAAATAATCAGGCAGAGGGAAAGTGCAAAAAGAGTATTTACCCCAACTGAGAACTCAATGAGAGCTTGGAAAAGGTCGACAAAAAGGAACGTTTAGGCAAAGGTGCACAGAAAAAAGTGTAACAGTGTCTACAGGTCAAGGACAGCATAGAAATATATTGACCCATGCTCCACTATATCTGAAGAAGACTGAAGAATATGGCTACAGATAAAGGAATTGGAGAAATGATATATGCTTAAAATGTCCCAACTTCATTTCACAGAACTTAAAACGGGAATAAACAGTTAAGCTAAGGCAGACTGAATCACAACAATCCCCATAAATGAACCTCCAAAGAATCCCCCTAAACATAAAATTCTCATTCACACACAACAAAGTCAGAATAAGGTTTAAAGTGACCAGTTAATCCCACTGGTTTCACAAAATTATTTAACAATATTCACTTCAATTTTTAAATAATACAACTCTTTGTTGAAACAAACTCAAAAAATTTTCTCTCTCTCTCTCTCTCTCTCTCTCTCTCTCTCTCTCTCTCTCTCTGTGTGTGTGTGTGTGTGTGTGTGTGTGTGTGTGTGTGTGATTGTCACAATCAATTTCCATTTTCAAAGAAGCTGTATAGGAATTTGAATTTTCATAGCCATACTTTATCTGCTAATGAGTGGAGGATTTGCCAGTAAGGGAGGGTTTTTGGGGATTAGTGGAGGATAAATTACAAATTTGACTAACTTCCTGAATTTCTGTGCCAGTCCTGACTTTTTCCCAGCAGAGGTTCAGCATCTTGGTTCCTCATGTCTGAACAAAGCTCTCTGCTCCAAAGGTCAATTGATATACAGTTTCAAGAAGAACTTAAGCAATCAATGTTACACAGTTGTATGGACATAAAAAGTTGTACTTTAAATAAGATATATTATTTCCTTTATCAATCCTTTAAGGACCTAGTAAAGGTTTTATCCAGAAGGGTGGGGACTTATTGTTCTAAGACGAGTGTCTTAAAAGAAGAGGAAGACATCCAAAAGGTGCTATACTTGGCCACAGCTAAAAGGTCACTTCCAAGAGAGAAAGAGGGGCTACAGCCAAAACCAAAGCCAGTGACTCCTTGACTTAGATTTCTGGCCTTTTAAACTATGAAAAGAAACATTGATATCACTGATGCTACTTAGCCTGTGATATTTTGTTATGACAGCCCTACCAGATGAGTGCACTAGACGTCCATCACTGTGCCCTTGCTCTTGAACAGAGGAAGGAGAAAGAAGCAGTAGTAGAAGATAATCATACTCTGTTCTGGATAACTTACATGTTACAAATATTGGCTCTGCTTGTCTCTTGTTGTGGAGAATTTAGATATGTAATGGACTAAAAGTATAAAGCTATAGAGGTAGAAAAAAATCTATGAGTTGATTTGTCTTGTGCTAAAAGTGTGTATGTGTGTGTGTATACATGTATGTGTTTTACTCCCAAAAAGAGAGATGAATATAACTGTGAACTCTAAATACTTTCTAAAAAGAGGCATCTCTCCCCCTCCCACTTTACATTGCCCTGTGGTTACTCTACAGCTATACATTTGGTCTATTTTGATAGTGCCCTACACTCTGATGTGTGTGTGTGTGTGTGTGTGTGTGTGTGTGTGTATTTACCTCTTTCTGTTCTTTTTGCATGTATGTAGTTTCTATTACATACATTCATTACATATAATAATTGTTTTCTTATGGCATTTTCATACATGTATATAATGTGTTTTGATCATTTTCATGTTCACTAATTCTTCTTGTCCCCCTCCCCCATTGATCTGGTTTCTTTCCCAGATAGTTCCCTTTATATTTCATAGTAGTTAAGTTCTGTGTCCATAGACAATGTTTGTCCTGTTAATTTATATTAGAATCCTATGGGCTATTAACTAGTTAATATGCTAGTGAGTGCTCCCATATACCTGATGTTCACTTTAATGGGAATTTTTATAATGGCAAAATTGTACTCTCAAGTTTCAGAGTCTCATGCAGATGAATGAGAAAGCCATCTTTGTCAGTTTTCATTTTTGTCTAAAGGAAGAAATGGGTCAATGATTATATGCACTCAGCTTTCACTCCTATAATACACACAGTAGTTAGTTACATTGTCTGGAAGTCCTTTTCTTTTCTTTTATTTGAGACAGAGTATCTCTGTGTAGCTTTGGAGCCTTTCCTGGATCTCGCTCTGTAGACCAGTCTGGCCTTGAACTCACAGAGATCTGCCTGGCTCTGCCTCCCAAGTACTGGGATTAAAGGCGTGCACCACCACCACCACCACCACCACCACCACCACCACCACCACCACCACCACCAACACCACCACCACCACCACCACCACCACCACCACCACCACCATAGCTGGAAGTCCTATGTTTAAATCTATTTTCTCTTTCACTTTCTTATTTGTTTTTTTATTTAAATAATTTCATGAAATATATTTTAACCATATTCTTTCCCTTCCTCCAACTCCTTCCTGCCAGATTACCCCCACCTCCCTAACTTCGTCCCCCCCTTTCGATCTCTCTCTCTATCTCAAAAATCAAACACAAAAAAATTATCAAAACACACACAAAAGTAAGGAGTCCATTTTGTGTTGTTCAACTACTCCTGGGAATGAGGCCTGCTCTGAAGTGTCCTTGATTATACGCAGTGACACTCCAGTGGAGAAAAGTGATTTTCCTTTTCAGGCAAACATCAATTCCAGTCTACAACAGTAACCTGCTAGTAAGATATACCAATGCAGCAGTGGCACAAATGCATGGGAGTAACCAACCACCTTTTGATTGGTTTTAAGGTCACTCCATGAGGCAGAAACCATACCTAGCACTGCTCCTGTGCCCAAGAACTTGGTAGCAGATAGTTCATGGGCCTGGAAAAATCTACTGCTAGTATTCTGGTAAAGGAATATAGCAATACAATGACTGCAAACAACATTCTGCTATTCCCACAGATCAATACACCATTCAGTGCAAATTTTTTCTTACAGTATAAGGTAATTAACAGAGACCCACAACTGGACAATGCAGAGTGAGAGGTTTTAGAGTGCTCAGTCCTAAACAGGATGTCTTCATCGAACCTCTCCCTTTAAGGTTTTCTTATTTACTTCTTTATTCATTGTCGAAGGAATGTTTCTTTTTATACATTGGTGTTGGTATATAGAGTATTCTCTGTTTAAACACAAAATTAAAGGACAAAGCATTAAATTGAAGTTACGGTGAGACATAAAGCCATGACTAAGTTTAATCTATTGTTCAACATCATGTTCCTTAGAGACTAGTCAGCCCACAGTGAAAGAATTTGTGTTTAATTTACATGTGGAAGAATCAAACCCTATTTCTAGTAGTTTCTTCAGGAGATAGGAGAAGAGGAGGAGAACACATAGGATTAAAGAAATCCACAGGCTTTCTCCCTCCATCCCTGTTCTTTCGCTGTGAGGGTGCCCTCCTATGTGTTGACAGTAGCTGTCCAGGAGCACAGAACAGCTGTGCTTGAATGGCTCATTCATTTACAACACTGCCTTGGTCTCAGAGTCCCTCAATCCTGGCTAATGTTCTGCCTTCCATCAGAGTCGGGATTATTTTGTAGTGACTGCACTCCCCGGAACCACTGAAAACAACTGGTACATAGGAGATATAAATATGAATGGGATCTTTCAAACTCATAACTGTTAATTAAAAGGAAAATACTCTCTAGCTTCCTGTCTCAGGGCCACATTACACGTGAAGTATTTTTTAATGAAATTCAGCTGGCACTTTCTCTGTTTAATGGGTCTTCTTGGATAGAAGCCAAATGGATTAAAGTTGTACCAGATTTGATCGTGTACCAGGAGGTGTTATCATTAAGATTTAATACATACAATTCAGTCTATGCATTTCTATCAGGAGAGCCAGAATAATTTAACATTATGAGGGTCAAGGGACAATTACAAAGGGTGTGAGGGGCCCCAGAGTGGGGGTCCAGCTCCCCTGTCATTCAGTGTGTGACCAGTGATGATACATAAAATTCTCCACGTGAGAAAGTAACAAAGGCCAGTTCTGCAGTGACAGAGCTAGTGAGGGCTAAGAAGGACTGGAGTGTGTAAAATCTACAGTTGGTTGGTCTCATTTACTATAATAGCTTTGTTCAGTGGTAGGAAAGTTTTTGTAAGAGGCCACAAGGTCAGCATTACACCTACTCTACACTGCTATTGTACTGAGATCAATGAAAGTAGGTATCTAGCAACACATTTTTGTTTACACACATGGATATTTGAATTTTATGTAATTTTAGTATCATTGTATTAATTACTTTCTGTTGCTGTGATAGAAGGCCCACAACACAACAACAACAACAACAAAACAACTGAGGGAAGAAAAGGTTTATTTTGGCTTACAGTTGGAGGGGCTGCAGTCCACCACAGCAGAGGAGGCAGAGAAGCAGGGGCTTGAAGGGCTGACAGTCAGGAAGCAGAGGGGTCACATTTCATCTGTATAGAGGAAACAGAGAGAACAAGTGGGGATGGGCTACAAAAGGCAAAGTTTGCCCCCAGTGGAGTTCCTTCTCCAGCAAGGCTCCCTCTTAGAGGTTCTACAAGCTTCTCAACAGCTCTATCAACTGCAGACAAGCTCCTTGAGCATAGTTTCATTCAATCCGTATAGCATGGGATACCAGGCCATGCCCTTGCAAGACTACAATGCCTCTGGTTGGTAAAGGGTGCAAGGAAGAATGACTCTGGAGACCGACTAAGGGAACAGCATTCACTTTATTGTGCCTAAGCAATCACTTCTATAGCAGAACCCTATCAACTGTGATTGGTTAGTGCATTACCTCAGGTTGGACTCTCAGACCACTAGGATCTCTGCAGAAGAAGCACATAAAAGGAGTGTGCAGACTCCTCAGTTGGCCAGTTATTGGCTGCTCACCCTACCTCAGAATTCAGTCTTCTGACATCTGGGAATACTCAGGAGCATGTTGTGCCATGCTTCTTACTTAAAAGAGCAGTATACTAGGTAGGCTGACCTCTAAGTCATGGCTACATTTTCTCCTATAGCATAGCACTCACTTAGTTACCTCTTATCTGTACCACAACACCAGGCACAGAAGAGACATAAGGGCTACATGATATATAATAATGTTAATGCTGATCCAATATTTAACCAGTAATCAGTATTTCTCATAACAATGACAAATAATTGTAGCTAAGATGTTATACCTGTTTCTGATTATTTTGATGTGTTATGGTATTTGTTTATTTTATTTTACTTTGTTTTATTTTATTTTATTTTATTTTTGATCTAAGGTGGCCTTGAATTCATTATTCAGCCAAGGATGGCCTTGAACTCCTGATCTTTCTTCCTCTACCCCCAAGAGTTGTGACACATTCCTATTATTTTGTCTCTCAGCCTGAGACACATAAGATTCTGACTCAAAAGAAGAATACTGTTACTAGTTCTGAGCAATTATCACAGTAAAAGGCATCTATATCCAGAATTCCTAAGATATTAAAAAAGAAAAAACAGATTGAAGAGTATACTCTATGAAATGGGCTACATATTTCCTGACTATGTCATTTCCTTAGTTCCATTCAATCTGAAAACCTATGATCCTGCTTTATAATGAGGTTCGGAAAAAACCAAAACCGCAAATAAGGGGTGTTCGAGCTATGTCACATGAGAGTGTGTGCCTGACTGCACCCTGAGACGCCGCTGTATTTGTACACGGGAGATGTTCCCTCATGAGAGACCTTGTGTGCTTTCTGGAAGGCTCCAGGGTGGCCTCTTGATCAGCCCAGCCTCCTTCTTGCCACTCTGGTGGTGAGTGGAGCAGAAACATTTTAATTAATGGTGAACTTCTCAAAGTTGAAGTGCAAACAATTACAGCTCAGTTTTACTTTCGGCCTCATTTTCATCATTTCCATTTTTCCCCTCCCTCCCTATTAGATGCCTCTGTTTCACAGTCTGTGAAGCTTCCTAATGGCTCTGCTTGAGAAGAGCAGCTATTGTTTCTATTTCCTGCAATTAAAGGCAGTGGGGACAAAGACAGCTCTCCTGCTCCACACCTCTGGATGAGTCCTTGGAAAAGGTAGAGCCCTCACTCTTCCCTGCCTGGGCAATAGTTTATTTTCCTCTATTGGAAAGGATCATGTCTTCCTCATTGCAACTGTTTGCATACAAGCCTCAAAGAAAGTTCATAGCACACATCACAAGTACATCTGATATGTAAGTGAAGTGATCTGTAGCACGGTTAATTAGACCTAAATTCTTGATTTACTATTTATAAAACAAAATTGATTATTACTTCATCAACAACATTTAAAGCATCATTAAGAGAGGTCTGCTCCAGCAGCCTCAGGTTAAATTTTTTAACAAGCACTTTAGTTGCTAATCTGTGTTATTGCCAACATATGTAAACTTCCTAATGCTAATTGCATTCAGCTGTGAATCAAACAATGTCTAATTCTCTTCAGGATTAATTATGCACATGTGCCTCCTGCATTCCTAAACATGGTTCTCATAAATAATAAGAGATATATCTAAGCAGATGGGATTTTTCCAACTAAATGATCTGTTTATCATGAATAAAACAAATGACACGTACTAGACTTCAAATGCAGAGTCACTGCAAACTTCACATATTTTTAGCATTAATAAGCACCGCAGTTGTTTATATGAGTGCTTTTTTTTTGAACAATTGAGCAGCAAACCGTGTTTGCTCACATGCTGTATTTATCTCCACCAACATTAAAAACCATTTTAAACTGAGAACCCAGAACAGAGTAATTTTATGCATGGACTGGGTGATGATAATTCAACACAGTAAAGATCTAAACTCTACAGCCCCATAGGGAGTTCTCTTTAAGTAGACTTTGTAATTAAGCTGATAGACTGGTATAGTGTTCCTGTTTCTAGAGTAGAAGATGTTGGGTGCATCTTCTGCTGTTGCAAGATTAGAACCTCAGAATCATGTATCCAAAGAATCCAATGCAAGTTTTTTGTTTCTACAAAGAAGATAATTTTGAAAGAATATGAATTTGCAGAGTGTGAAATAAATTATAAATAAAATAAATTCAGAGAATTAAGTTATTAATTTAGAACTGTGTGTTACGGTATCATTGAGCCAACTTCATTCTCCCTCCGCCATCCCCCCTCTTTCCATTCTCCCTCCCCCATCCCCCCTCTTCCATTCTCCCTCCCCCATCCCCCCTCTTCCATTCTCCTCCCCCATCCCCCCTCTTCCATTCTCCCTCACCCATCCCCCCCTCTTCCATTCTCCCTCTCCATCCCCCCCTCTTCCATTCTCCCTCCCCCATCCCCCCTCTTCCATTCTCCCTCCCCTATACCCCCCTCTTCCATTCTCCCTCCCCCATCCCCCCCTCTTCCATTCTCCCTCTCCATCCCCCCTTCCATTCTCCCTCCCCATCCCCCCTCTTCCATTCTCCCTCCCCCATCCCCCCTCTTCCATTCTCCCTCCCCCACCCCCCTCTTCCATTCTCCCTCCCCCATCCCCCCTCTTCCATTCTCCCTCCCCATCCCCCCTCTTCCATTCTCCCTCCCCCATCCCCCCTCTTCCATTCTCCCTCCCCCACCCCCCCTCTTCCATTCTCCCTCCCCATCCCCCCTCTTTCCATTCTCCTTCCCATTTGTGAACATACTCCATGGTGAATCTGAGTTGAGATGAAGTTAAAGAGCAGTGTCAAATTAAGTGTAAAAATGCTATTCCTAGTAAATTGTGTTGCTAGGAATGTGTTGTTTCACTTCTTAAATGTGGTGGCTAGCAATTTTTTCTTTTTCTTTCTTGTTTTTGTCAGAGTCTTACTGTGTAGCTTTGACTGGTCTGGAACTCCCTATATAGATGAGGCTGACCTCTAACTGATAATGATCCCCCTGCCTCTGCCTCTGGAGTGCTAAAGGCATGAGCCACCACACCTGGCCCCCAGATTTGGTTATATATATGTAGTATGAATCATTTTATTTTGGATAATACTAAACTGGTATGTTATGGATTATCCAGCAAATCAAAAGTGGAGCCCAGCCATGGGTGAATTTACAACTGGAAATCCTGGCTTTCTAGATAAAAGAAAATTAAAAAAACAAAAACAAAAACAAACACACAAAAAATCTAGGTCTGTGATTCAGAAAGTCCAGTAATTTGTCCAAGGCCACAGAGCCTTATCAAGAACCACACATTAAGTAGTAGATCCAGAGTTTGTCTCTGTGAATATATGATAGATTTAGCCTCTTGTGAGAGTTATCTTCCTCACCTCTAAAGAAAGTCAGGAAGCTACCACTGTAGGTTATTGGAAAGGTTTCTAGCAATGTTCACAATGTCTGGCCTTGTCTGTGCTGTTCCCTGATGCATTTACCCTTTCCCTCCATACCCGTTCACCATTCAGCACAGACACAAGCCTTAGCAACAAAAGACTTGGAACTTTCAATAGAAGTCAGAAGGAGCAAGGAGTGACTTCTGATACCCTACCCCTGGAATGTCAATTTGTTCCCTAGTTGGAACAAGCTCTATCTTATCTTAAAACTATATAATTATAACTTTGATGACAATTAAACACACTGCTAAAAAAAAAGGCCCATACTTTATTCTTTTGCTAGTGAAAAAGAAAAAAAAAAAAATAACCAAAAAAAAAAAAAAAAAAAAAACCAAAGATATTAAGCATTAAGGGACACTACATAAAATATGTATGTCTGTTAGGAACACTATAAACTTTGGCCATTGGCCCTGGGCCAAGGAAAAATTTAAATTCTTGTAATCACTGTATTTTATTTGAGCCATCAACCAGCCACATTCCCTCCTTATAGATTATGGAAGACAAGAGGCTTCTGGAAGAATATTGTCATATTGTTGCCTACGAAGTAGTGGTATGATAATGGCTAATGATGTCATGGCATAAAGGGATTCTTTTCCATAAGGTCTTTGACTCAAGCCTGTTCTGTGAAAATTCCCATTTACTCAGTTTTTAATCTCACATTGCTCTGGGATCCTGTTCTCCCACCCCCATCTTCCATCTTTGGGATACAATCCCTTTGAGTCCATTCCAAAGTTGAATTCTCCCAGATTCACTGGAAACTCACTATATAGATTCCCTCCATGTTTCAAAAGGTTGTTGTCTTCTAATAAAAGCAGTTTTTCTCATATGCACATAATTGTTTAATTCAAGAAAATAAAGAGAATATTTCCCTACTGTCATTTTCAGCATGTGGTAAGATAGTATATGCTTGCATATTTAAAAACTATTTCTTTTGTTTATTGAAACAACTAAGGAATGCTGATAGTCTTCCCTTAGAAAGAGCACACCAAATGGTTCTCCAAAACCAAAAGGTCAGCCCCTGAAAACATACAGACTTAGCAGGATATATGAGAATTTAGGAATTAAACACACACACACACACACACACACACACACACACACACAGGTAAGTAACAATGGTTAATAAAAAAAAGAGGCAATGAATTTGAAAGAGAGTAAGGAGGAATAATGGGAGCTTTTGATGTGAAGAAAGAGAAGGGGTAAATAATGTAATTATATTATATTCTAATCAAAAATTTAAACTGCACATCAACCAGATATCCCCCAGAAAAATCAAAGATAAACAAAATTGGAACTAAAGTGTCATTTTTATGTCCTTGCACGTTAGTGCTTTAATTCAATTATTGGTAATATATTATAAATGGAAGCATTTATGACATTGAGAGATTAAAATATATACAATTATATTTAATAGACACATTTCCATGTCAGAGAAATAGATATTTTAGACTGTTTCTCATCAAGTTTACAACTAAAGTGGTTGCTAAACTTTCTCTTGCTTCAGTCCCCTTATCTATATAGCATGAACACAAAACCACTTCACAGTGCTGTACATGGTGGTTGTGGAGTTCTGAATAAAATGATGATTGTAAAATGCTCAGAAAATTATAATAATTAGAAAAATGAACTATTCATAATTGCCTATCTTCCATTATTATCATTAATAACTTACAGATGTAATCAGCCCAAACATCCCCACACATGTCTGGCCCTGGCCATAGTAAAGTCTTATAAAGACTATGCTGCTAAATGATACCACTACAACTCCCTGGCCAAAGTAAGTATACAGTATGACTTCTTTATTAATGATGGATTTGTACTAATAACTTAAGATGTAAATAATGCATGCAGATCTGTTCTATTTTTTAAAATGTGGCTTTCCTGAAAAATGGAAAGCATCCAAAAACACAAGAGGTAAGAAAGATAAGAAAACATCAAATGAATAAAGAAAGTGGTCTTGCTGGAGAGTGTGGTAGCTGAGTCGCAGATGTGCCTCAGGCATGGGGCCTAAGGGAAGCCTTCAGTTTTTGCCTTTCCTCTTCCCCTGGGCTCAGGCCCACATGCAAATGCAAGCATCAGCCCATCCTCCTCCCCATTAGTGTCTTCGTAGACTGGATAAGGGTATTCATGTGTTTCCCTAGGGTATAATCATTGCCAAAAGATGCATTAAATGACATCATTGAACGTGGAGTACTTTAATTGATAAATTCTCTTTTTAACAATTAATTTCATGTGCCTCCGACCCCAATTTTAAACTACTTGGCACAGATCGTATGGTACTTAATACTTTACTGACATTTAAACAAGTCTAAATTTGCTAGTTTCATTAGATAAATTAAACTTTACGCTAAAATTCACTTCATTACTAAAAATGTATGTTCAGCAATAAGCATGTCATCTTATGTAACATGAAGAGTACAGTGCAGCAGGCTGAGCAGGAGAGATTGATGCTAGTGAACGTTTCCCCTTCAGTAGTAAGATTTGGGGTTGCAGGCAGAAATAAACAGTTGAATAAACACAATAAATTTATATATTGTCTACTAAACTATAAAGGCGAAAATTAAGCATTTTTTGCTAAATTCTAATAATTTCTCTACTGAAAGCATTCCCCAGCTGCTCAGATCTCTAAGTGTTTTAATGTGAGGTCCTAGATTAAAGTAGCAAGTCTAAAACAAATTGAGGCAAATAGCAATCTCTCCCTTCCTTTTGCACTAACTTTTTTTCCTTTTTTTGTACTTTTTCTTTTATTTCTTTAGAGACAGTAAGCTCTTACAGTCTCCAGTAGGGCCATTAGCACAAGTTGGCCTCCAACTCCTCATCCTTCAGCCTTTATCTCCCTCAATGCTGGCATTATAGGCGTATGTCACTGTGCCCAGCATCTTAAAGAAAAAAAAAAAAAAGAGTTTTAGGTTCCGTTTAGAAGAGGAAGATTACCTATTTTCAATCAATAGATCAATGTGTTTTCTTTCTTTCTGTTTTTGTTTTTTTGTTTTTGTTTTCATTTTGTTTTTTCGAGACAGGGTTTCTCTGTGTAGCTTTGCGCCTTTCCTCGAGCTCACTTGGTAGCCCAGGCTGGCCTCGAACTCACAGAGATCCTCCTGCTTCTGTCTCCCGAGTGCTGGGATTACAGGTGTGCACCATCACCACCCGGTTCAATGTGTTTTCTATTATGTCCATTATTGTATTATTTCCTTTGATTTATTCTATGTTAAATTCTATTAAACATTTTCTTCTAAAACATTAAATTTTGTTATGAGATGTTTTGGCTCTGTATTTTATGTAATTACTATAATATAAAGTTGGAATTCCAAGTTACTAGATAATATAGAAAGATGAATAGATTTTTAAGATACTGTGTATGTTAAGTTAGCAAATACCTTTCATAGTGCTCAAAAATCAATATGAAAATAATCTCAAAATAGATGGATATTTAGTGGCATATACAGCTAATGCTGAGTAGGTTTTCCAGGTCAATCCTTAGGTAAGAGTACAAAAAGGGCTGACTATATATCACAACATGAAAATAAAAGTGCTTGTACCTATTGAGCATCCCAGATAACCTAGAGAAGATATTTAAAAAGAGGCATCTCTGGTACACAAAGAATATAGAATATTAACAAATGGGATAAAAATAAAATAAAGATACTGATAAGATAAACAAAAATCACGAACAAACAGTGAACAAGGGAAAAGAAGGAAGTTGGTTACACTTGTGAGAAGAGACAGTGAGTAAAGTTTTGGTAATCTAAGTGGTAAACATTTAGAGTAAAATGGAATCCACATAATGATAATAAGATTAGCAAAATTAAAAAACTATTGATATTCAATTTTATAAAGATAGGAAAATAGCCAGCTATTCTGTTTTTCCTCTATTGAAAACTATTTTAAATTAAAAAACAAACAAACAAACAAACAAACTTAGGAACAAATAAGGGCAATGAGAAGCTCTTTAGACTCAAGGTGACTAAATATCTACCAGGATTGTGAGAACTGGCCTTGGAGAGGAGCTGGGGGGGGGGTCAAATGGGTGAGAGGATTGGAGGCCGGGTGGGGTGGGTGGAGGGTAGGCAGAATGTGGGGATGAACTGTAGGTAACCCTGGGGTAAGTTGAGTATATTTACATATAGAATGTGAAATAGTAACCACTCTTTGACTTTACCATTGTAATCATGATCACGTGACAAAAGCACACAGACAAACAAATATGCAGAAACTTAACTTTTAGGAGAAGTATATCAAAATATTTACTGATAAGGGGGTAGATTTTGATTGACTTTTGAATGGCTATCCATGGGCCTTGTGAGATGGCTCAGTGGGTATTGGTGTTCATAGGGGTTCCATCCTAGGCACCCACAAGAAGTTTGGGGAGTACTGACTCCTGCAAGGTGTCTACTGACTTGCACAAGCTCACTAAAGCACAATAAATAAATAAATACATGTAAATAGATATTTTTTAAAAAGCTACTGGTAAGAGAGGAGAAAATAAGGTGTGAAACAAGTAAAGATGAGGAGAGAGAGAGAGAGAGAGAGAGAGAGAGAGAGAGAGAGAGAGAACAGAGAAGAGAGAATGAGCAACACAACGCAAGTGGAAAACTAGGGCCGAAGACCTCTAGATCAGGTCCTAAAGGAGTTTCTTGTATACCTCCTGCAACTCTCAAAATTGAAGGTTGTCAATGAATAAACAAGTTGAAATGGGTAAATAATTTCACTTCAGCAATTTCTTTGAAGGAAATAATCATACCTTTGTGGCAAAAATAGTTATTATAATGTAACATTGGCAATGCATGGAAACTAAGTGTTCAGTAAATTCACTAGCAGTAGTTATTTTGTAGAATAGGATCCCTTACAGTTATTAAGATTCAGTGTTCAGGAAAGTAACAATGGGCACAGGAAAAAGCAAGTGCAAGAATTCTCAGTTTTAAAATAGAAGATATAAAAAATATGTGAAGTAGATTTCCTTTTTTTGTTAATACATTATTATTTATTTCTACCAAGTCATCCACAATATTCTCAGCAACAGGATGAAAATCATTCCCAAGGGAAGATTTTTAATATGGTACAAGTTCCAATGTTATTCCACAATGGATAATCACATGTGCCCACATGGCAAAGCTTTAAACAAGGGCTTCTGATGTAGTGAAATATGACAATGGCTAAGGGGTGCCTTTCTACTTTCTCTATAGTTTCTGATTTTGCTTTTATGGATTTTCTTTCTTTCTTTCTTTCTTTCTTTCTTTCTTTCTTTCTTTCTTTCTTTTCTTTACTTTTTTTAAATTTAATTTTAAATTAAGTTCCCCTGCCCTCACCTTCCGACGGCCACTCCCCTCCATTCCCATCCATCCCCTCCAGGGCCAAGACTTCCCTGGGGATCCAATTCAACCTGGTGGACTCAGTACAGGCAAGTCCAGTCTGCTCCCTCCAGGCTGAGCAAAGTGTCCCTGTGTAAGCCCAAGGTTCCAGACAGCCAGCTCATGCACTAAGGACAGGTCCCTGTCCCATAGCCTGGATGCCTCCCAAACAATTCAAGCCATTCAACTGTCTCACCTATCCAGAGGGCCCGATCCAGCTGGGGGCTCCACAGCCTTTGGTTCATAATTCATGTGCTTCCATTTGTTTGTCCCTGTGCTTTTCCAATCTTGGTCTCAACAATTCACATTCCCACAGTCCCTCCTCTTTCTCGACAATTGGAAACCTGGAGTTCCACCTGGGGCCTGGCTGAGGATCTCTGCATCCACTTCCATCAGTTATTGGATAAGAATTCCAGCACGACTGTTAGGGCGTTTGGCCATCTGATCACCAGGCTAGGTCAGATCAGGCTTTCTCTGGACCATTGCCAGCAGTCTACAGTGGATGCATCATTGTGGATTTCTGGGGACTTCTCTAGCGCATTGCTTCTTCCTGTTCTCATGTGGTCTTCATTTATCATGGTCTGTTATTCCTTGTTCTCCCTTTCTGTTCTTGATGCAGCTGGGATCTTCTGCTCCCCTAAGCTCTCTTTCCCTTGAATCTTGTCCTTCATTACTCCCACTGTCATCTAGGTTGTTCATGTAGATCTCATCCATTTCTCTGTCATTGGGTGATCCCTGTGTCTTTCCTAGGGTCCCGTTTTATAGGTAGCCTCCCTGGAGTTGTGTAGCAATCTAGTCAATTTTGTTTTACATCTAGTATCCTCCTATGAGTGAGTACATACCATGTTTGTCTTTCTGAGTCTGGGTTACCTCACCCAGGATTATGTTTTCAAGATCCATCCATTTGCCTGCAAACCTCATGATGTCATTGTTTTTCTCTGCTGAGTAGTACTCCATTGTGTATATGTACCATATTTTCTGTATCCATTCTTCACTTGAAGGGCATCTAGGTTGTTTCCAGGTTCTGGCTATTACAAACAATGCTGATATGAACACTCTGGACTCTGAATGCTGGAAATAGATTTAATTTTTAAATGGCACTAGTGAATATTGTTAGATAGGTTGTGCACACACAGTTGGTTTCTGTTAAGTTTTCAGGAGCACTCTCCTGTCCTTTCTGAGAAACAGAGTCAATAGTTAATAGCAGAGGTAATGGAGGCAGTGCACTTTGACTGAAGTTGATGCCCTTGACTTTTCTTTGGAGGACATCACTCATCACAGTGTTGTTATGACTACTGTGGAGCACTGTGAACTGTTGTCATGCTGGACTGATTCTCCTCCAAAGACCAGATGACACACTAATTCATACATTTCTCCTGATATGAGGCTGAAACCATGTTAAGATCATCGTTGAAAATGTTTTCCTATATAGTTTATCTTGTTTTATTCCATTTATTTGTCTTGTGAAGCTTGAGATAGAACCCAGGCCTTTGCCCACTTTAGACAGATGTCTACCAGCTATCCAGCCCGATAAAAGTTTAATTTTAAGTTCCGACTTAAGTAAAATAATTTCCTAGGGCTTTCGGCATGCGGTGTAACATCTGACCTATTGTGGTAGTCTGTCAGTCCCTCATCTCTGACTAGCCACTTCTCTGGACTGTGTGAAACTCACAATGTATTTTAATGCATTTTAATGCAGTTGTAAATCAGTGAACTATTGCTAAAATGCAGATTGCAATTTAGTAAGCAAGGACCAGAATCTGATATTCTGCATTTCTGACAGCTTCATAAGTAGCACTGATAATAATTGGTCTGTGGATTATGTTATTCATAGGTGTTAGGTAGTAGTTCTAATTAACATGTATCGATATACATTGTTACCATTGGTTATTGTTCTGCATTTCCTTAAGTTGCTGCCTTGTAAACACTCCCATTATCTCTAGCATACAAGAATAACTATCCTTCAGACATTTGTTTACCAAATCATCTAAATTCATGCTATACCTAACCTCGTTTCTGAAATAAAATATGCCAAAATGTACATAAATATACTTTTATTTTGTGGTGGATATTTGGATGGCATTTAATGTTAAAATATCTGGACATTTCACCATCCAGAAGGATTTTAATGCATGCATATCAATTTCCTAACTAAAATAATCTTTTTTCAAAACACTTATTTTCTTTTTAATTGTGTGTATCTCTTTGTGGGTACATGCACTTGAGTGCAAGTGCCTGTGGAAGCCTGAAGAGATCCTTGGATCCTCTAGGAGGAGTTACAGGAGATTGTAAGCAGCCTGATGTGGGTGCTGGGAACTGATTGCTGGTCCTCTGAAAGACTATCAAGTGCACTTAACCATTAAACAATCTTTCTAGGCTCTAACTAAAATATTCCATATAAGAAACATTTAAAATGTTTAGTTTAAATATAACCATGAAAATGAATCAATATAAACTGGCTAAGTATTTATTTTTTAAAAACGAATGTCTTTTTTTCCTTGTCAACAAGAAAACATGTAAGTCAAATGAGTATCGATGAGTATGTGGGGAAAGAGGAAATTTATTAAGTGTTTGTGCAAGTGTAAAGAGGTATGGTCACTACTGAAATCAGTGCAACTGCTCTTCAAAAAATCAAAAGCGCAACTACTCTCTGACCCAAGTATATCATGCCTGGGTATATATCTACAAGACTTCATATCCTACTACAGGGATACTTGCACCTCCACTTATAATGTTGCTCTTTTTTACAATATTAAGAAAATGGAATCAGCTTAATCATCCATCAACTGGTAAATGGATAACGAGGTATATATCCACAATTTAATTTTATTCAGACATAAAAAATGAAATTATAAAATCCACAGGAAAGTTACTGTAACTGGAAAATATTATATTAAGTAGTCCAAGATCACAAGACAAATGCTACAAGTTCTCTGTTAGGTGTGGACCTTCCCTCTCATTTGTCCTCTGTTATATATCTTTGTGGAGGTAAGTAGGGGGAAAGAGCCCATGATGTGGGGAACAGAGACGTTAAGGAAGTGGAGGTGTGGAAGGTGAGAGAACACATGGGATATGAACGCAGAAAGGGAGTACTGACGGTAAGACAGAGAGGAGATACAGACAAGTAGATATGAGAGAGGAGTAGAAAGGCAAAGGCAAAATTACCCAAAATCAATTGTGCATAGAAATGCCCTGAGGAAACCTTTTATACTAGATGAAATTAAATAAAAATTTTTAAATGCCATTTTGATGATTTTTTTTTTGCTCTGAATAGTAGATGAAGCATGAAACCTGGCTGCCAATAAATGTAAGCAGTGTTTTAATATACAAGAGTCATAATGTAACTCAACCTTGTATAATTATCACAACAAAATCCAATCAAGTTTTAAGAACAGGTCCCAATGGATGAGGAAATTCACAGTTATATGGCTTAACCTTTCATCCATTGTGATCGATACATATGATTATTGTTATGTCATTGACAGGCTCAGCTTATGAGAGCAGTAGATGAATACGTAAACTACAAAGCTTACTTGCTTTGGTATTCTTAGTCATGACCAACAAGACCGGTAAGTTGAGCAACTCCATGAACATGGAAGAGAAGTCAGGGTTCTTTCTCACAGGTTGATACTTTGACCTCCGGGACACCAACAACAGCACCCATGACAGCTCCTAAGTGTCACCAGCACTTAAGTTTCTAATAATTTATCTTTAGGCATCTCTGTCACTATAGAAAGTTTATTTAATAATACTTGTAAGCCAAAATACTGCTCATGAAATATTTTCAGTTTATCTGAATAACATAAAACAGTGTTACTTCAGTCTTCCCATGAAATCATGATGGGCATTCTTTTTATCACTTTGTTTTACAGAGTAGTGAATTCTTTTCCTCTTCAGGAACTTATATTTTAATTTAGAGCATGTGAATATTTTTCCTAAGTCTTTATCCAATCATCCATCAGGTTCTTACAGTTATACATGTTAGCTTAAATCCAAATAATTTGAGCAGGAAAGAAAATAAAATTCCCTAATTTCAAACTGGGCCAATGTATTTTGCTTGGCAGTGAAGGAGACACATAACTGAGTAGTGTAGCCTGCCCTCACAGCAACAGATACCATGTGTATGTAAAACAACCTTGAAGTTTTAATGTTCACTTTCTGCTACACCTTTTAAAATGTATTTATAACTAGTATATGGCATACAAACAATGGAAAGCTTTCTAAGTTGAGTTCATTACAGGTATTAAATGCAACTATAATTACACCTTTCTCCATTCACTTGAGGTGACCTGTTATTTGGCACATTTTGGGTGGAAATACTCTCATTCAGTTCACAGAATGTTTTTGACTGTATTAGTGCCAGGATGTAGTAACTACCGTACCCAGACATATAATTCTTTCAGAATGCTGGAATGGAACACCATGAAAATTAATATTCTGCATTTTCCCTGCAGACCTTTAGAAAGAGGAATTTCACATGATTTTTTCAGAAACCTGATATAAGCTTGTATAACTTAAGAATCACATTCACATTATTTACCATGATTAGTTAGCACCACGTCAACCCCCTACATACAACATAACATTTCTTTTGAGAAAGATATAGTCTTGGGGTTTTATAATTTCTTTATATAATGTGCATATTTAGAAAATATATGCATACAGTGCTCAGACGTTATACATACTTTTGCTTTATAATATTGCTATTGAGCCTTTGTCTTTAAGTCATATAAATATGGTTTTATGAACTGTTTTAAATTTTGGGAAATAGACTACTCTACTAAGTATTTCAAATTTTAAAACTTCATGGCCATATGCACACATACAATGCATTTGTGAAAAGATACATAGCTGCCTATGTAAGTTTGTTTAAATTTATTTGTTTCCCTTGAAAGTCTATTTACTGTCTCCTCAGTGGTGGGAAACATGATGTCATGATGCACAAGTCACCTACTACAGAAAAATCACATCTATACAATTAAATCATTTGGGATGCAGCCATTTTTTAGTTGTGAAAAAATTTCAATATAAAACAGAGTGTATGAAACCTGAGGATGTTATGTACTGATTACAATTTCAACTATTCTTGGGTTCTCATTTCTCTTTACCTCTCTGAGAAAACCATTATTATTGGCTTATTTTTTCTAATTCTTTTGAAAATAATTTAATCTCAAAAATATGTTACATATGTTTCAATTGTACTTTCCAAAAATTATGTCATGTGATCAGATTTCTCTGTCCTATTTGCAGGGACTTGAATCTTACAGCTAAAATCCAAACCTAACTTAGTGGTTAAAACTGATTCCCCACTCCATTTTATACGGCCTGTGAAATGAGAAAGCTCTTTAGTATTTAGAAAATGTAAGAAAACATATACACCTGAAGGCTTAGACTACTTGCTATTTGTCCTGTACAGAAACGGTGTGGTACTCCACTGGCACCATCAGTGCCTACAAAGAAAAGTTTGCCCACCTCTACTATGTGACATTCAGAACTGACTATTTCTGACCACAGCATTGGCCTCATCCTCCAAGTTCTTTTGCTATTGCAAATGGTGCTGCAGTAATTCCTTTCCTGGCATATGTGATAAAGAATTTCTTTGTTGTTTCTATTTAGGAATGCTGGTTCAGGACATGTACACATTTGGGGTTTGCAGACCATTCTGTCTCTCTCATCTACACAGTTCCATAATTACAAGTGATGTAATGAATTGGACCCAGTATCTTTCAGTATAAGACTGATTAAAAATGCATAGTTCCAGAATAATGGGAATTACCTTAAATTCTATCCCATTGCTTATTTAAATAGGTGGGGACAGCTTTATCTAAACACAAATTTGTTTCCCAAAGCTAGGCTCAGGCCTGCTTATTATAATTGGCAGTCTGTTGCACTGGTCTTTCAAGAAATACATCCTGTAATTTGTTTAAGACTTCTCTTTCTTTCTTTCCTTTTTCTTTTTCCTTCTTCTTCCCTTAAAAAAAAATGCATTTCCTTTTTCATAGCCTAGTGCACAGGTTGGTATCTTCAACTCAGTTTTATGGCAATGCCATGATCATAGACAGCATTTTTATTCTTTGAAGTCACAATATGACGAAGGAAGTTGTCTGTAAGTGTCAGAAAGTTCAACTTCACTTGCTGTCCTTTTCAGATATATTAAAACTTTTTATTTTAAGACATATTTGTATCTGTAGTATAACTTTTGGAGGTTTTAAGTCAGTATTGCCAGTGAATGGCTTTTCTCAATTTTCTTTTGTCTGACAAATGTGTGTTTTGCTTTCTCCTTGATGGGTGTTTTTGTTGGGTATAGATTTCTAAGGTGGCGGTTCTTTGCCCTGTAGCACACTGTGGTCATAATTGGACTCTTTCAGCTTGGGCTGCTGTTGTCTAGAAACCCACTAGGCAACAGCATTCTATTGATAATGCACTGAAGGAGATCAGTATTTTCCATAAGGCCATATCTTTTAATTGTGGAAATCTGTCTGGTTGTAGGTCTCTTTATTGCTACTATTATTTATTATTATTACTATTAAGTTTATATACAACAATTTATTAACAGAAAATAATCTGAAATCTTATTCACAGTTGGCAACCACAGTGACTCCTTCCTGCGAGATCAACTAGACTCCAGCTTCAGGAGTCTTGGTCCTGTTTCCTGTGACCCACAGTTTGGTGTGCAAGGCAGTGAAACCCAGATCCCTTCATCTCTGGACCACATGCTGGAAAGCCAACACAGTGGCATAGGAGGAGGACTTATCACAGTTTTTTCCTTTATTCCTCCAATAACTCAGCAGATGGGATCCTTTCCAGAAAGATTTTTGGGTATGAAGAAAATTACCACTAAAGGATGCAAAGATACAGCAGACACCACATACATCCTCTCCTTCATTCCCTTGAGGTCCTAGGCCAGTGACTTATTCTTTTCTCTTTTCCTATCCCTTGGCAAGTGCTATTTCTGCACGTCATCAACAGATGGGAGAGTAATTGTAGATTTCTTTATAGTGAACTGGATATGCATCGTTATTTCTATTCCTGTAAATTAGCAGTTTCAACTTACTGCAAAGTGTTCAAGGGCCAATTTCTTTTCTTCCACCCTCTCCATAGTTTCCTGTTGTCTTGTTAAGTTGGAACCATGTAAGTTGCAGCCAAACTTTTATCTTTCATCAAGGTAAACTATATCAGTTACTATAGTAACTCCAATTTTACAGTGATGTATGATAATATAAATTTATATTTTGCTAAATCAATTTATGTTATGAATGCCTCTAGTTAAGTAGTCTTACTAGATCACTATACAGAAATAGTGTGCATTAACCAAAGCTACTTTCTTTCTCTCTTTTTAAAAAAGAATTGTTATTTATTTTATTTTTTACTTTTTGAAAATCCAATCTTTATTTCATTTTTATTAGCATATGTTAATAGTATAAAACAATGGGATTCATATGACATTTTCATGCATTCATACAGCATACCTTGATCATATTTGCCTCTCATTCCTCTCTCTTGTCCCATATTCTCTCCTACTAGTTCCTTTCTCTCCTCTTCTATTTCAATGTCTTTCTCTTTCTGAATCTATTTTCCCATATGCTATTTGACTTTCTAAGTCTGACTTAGTTCACTTTATATGAGGATTTCCAAGTTCCATCCATTTTCCTGCAAATGACATGATTTGTTTTTTCCTTATGGTTGAAGAAATCTCCATTGTGTTTAAATACCACATTTCTTTATCTTAGCTGTTCATCTGTTGATGGTCACTGATACCAATTGCATACTTGGCTGTTGTGAGTACTGCCACACCAAATATAGGTGTGGAGGTATTTCTGTTGTTTGGACTTGATTTCTTCATGTATATACTTGAGTGCTACTGCTAGGTCATGTGGTAGTTCTATTTTTAAAACTTCTTGTCAGTGCCTTCTTTGTGACATTTCCATTTTTTGAAAGATAACACCCTAGATTCATCTATTTGTAATAAAAGGAGATAGATAGCAGTGCAGAAAAGTCATACAGAACATTTGTTGACTTCTGTCCACTTTTTAGTAGCTAAAGATTATTATATAAGCATTAAACATAAAGAACAATTAAGGACACTGGTAAATATAGATAGTTTGGCTAATGCCCACAAGGGACAGTACTGTCTTCTAATAATTTATACATCATATATATTCTTGTCTCTTTGTGCAGCACTGTGTTATTTCCGCCAATAAACATTCAAGTTCAAGGACTCTCTATAAAACTGCAACATTATTGAATCTGTCTTAGTCTAACCATATCTTAGTTTTTGCTACAATAAGAGAACACTACAGACTGGGTAATTCATGAAAACATAAACCTCTTTCTCTCACATGTGCAGATGGGACATCTAAGACCAAGGTATCTGGTGTCCAGTAAAGGGCCTTCTTTTTGTGTCCTTATATGACTAATTAGGATTAACTTGGCCAGCCTACTTCTGAATTTCATGTTTATTGTAGCATTTATTCATTTGAGAGAACAGAGCCTTTGTGACTTAAACACTTCTCAAAAGACATCATCTCTCAATACACTGATGACCTGGAGATCAACATTCCAGCACTGAAAATGGACACGGATATTTCTGGTCATAGTAAACTCAGTGTAGTTATCTTGTTTAAAAATGATGTATGCTTTGTTGCTTAATTTTCAGATTTGATTGTTTTGAAGGTAAAATGTTGCTTAAACTTTTGTGATACCATGTATTCTATTTAAAATAATTCATATTATATAAAATATAGTATCTGAGGACTTGGAACACTAGATAAATTAATGGTTCTTCTCCCTTTCAATCATCTTGTCTATCTCCCTTGAGAATTATGGCCCATAATTGAATGTTCATATTTAGAATTTATTGATATATGAAAAATCATTGTGGAATTTAATCCAAAGGGATCCTGGTTTTACTTTTCCCTGTAATCAGATCAAACTGTATTTCTAGAAGAGTGCACGGAGTTCCTTCCAGAGTTAATCCAGGAGCCTCACTTTTAACCCCCTCCCATTTTCCTTATAGCCCTTTGCACTGTGTGGAAACCACCCTCAGGACTGTTTGACTCACGAAGCAAGAGTGGCCACTGGGGTGGTAATATCGAGATTTCTAGGTATGAGTGGAGAGTATCAAAAACATTAAATTTTATGCATAGTGTAGTACTCTATAATGAAAGAAAATCCTGTCAGAATATCTAGTGTGTCTTATCACCTGAAAAAAGAACCTCTAATAATACCTAAACTACCAGAGACTACTCATTTTAAAACTGTATCTAATTCTAAAGGTCCAAAAATTCCTTGAAAATTATAAGACAAGAAAAATAAGTTATTTCAAGTTTTGTCTGTTGAGAGAACAAATTACTAGACTTGATACCCAAGGCAACAAAATTTGTTTCTTCACAGATGTGAGAACATGAATGTTTAAGACAAATGGAAAAGTTCGTCATTGGTAAGGTAGTCACTGTTACACTGCTGTGACAGATTCCTGACAGGGTTAATTTATTTTAGTTCTCAGTTTTGTAGGCTCCTATTCAAGATCAAATGACCCTAATATTCTGACTCTGTACAAAATCATGACAGAAGTACAGTGAGGAGCAAATCCACTAACTACATGGCTAAGAAGTAGAAGAAGAGAAGAAAAAAGTCTAGTCTCATGCTCCTATTGGAATATGTGATTGTCCTGATCTCTCTAGCCTGAGGACTAAGACTCCGATGCATGAAACTTTGAGGGCCACTTCTAACTAGAGCAGCTGGTCTCTGGTTAAAGCTCTTCTTGAGGAAACCATGGTTGTCTTCTCACTTGGTCTTAGATGATAGCATCATCCTTTGTTCCTTCATCTGTATCCAATTATACCCCAAAGGTCTCCATGCAAACATGATGTTGAGAGCTTAGGAGTTGGATATGTGAAGATAGAAGAGAAAACTTCTCATATATATATATGTGTGTGTGTGTGTGTGTGTGTGTGTGTGTGTGTGTGTGTGTGTGTATTTAGAAACAGAGGCAATTACTACTGGGATCACATATTTTGTCTTGAAAAACTGAGCCCTCAGCCCTTAGCCATTTTTATCACTCCATTCACCGTTTTCTTTACCAAGTACTTAAACTTTCCTATAATAACAAATCTTTATTGAAATGGCACATATTTGTGAATTCCTCCTCTACTTAGTTTCATTTGAGCAATCCATTCATTTCAGAATACATACTCAAGCAGTTCTTAAAGCTATATGTCATTCAAACTTGCTTCCATTTTCAAGCATACATTAGGCTTATCTTCATCCAACATTCAATTTATTTGATTATTATAAATGTGTAAATGTTCATTTAAATTATTTAGTAAGCTAAATTACTTCTACAATATGAATTTTAATGGTATTATGCATTGTGTATAATTTTGGACATTTTATTGTCTGCAGAGAAAAAAATTTCCTATCTTTGGCATTATATTGGGTCAATAAGATATATATATGGAATTTTCATTTCCTAGAGAGAAACAACATTCAAACACAGTTTTAAGAGTCTATAGATGGATAGGGATGTAGTTTGGTGGTAGCATGAGTGCCTACCTAGCCTGTATAAGTTCCTAATTTCTAATCCCAGAACTGAAAAACAAACCTACAGAAATCTGAGTCCCAATGTTGTAATCAACAGAGAACTTTAAGGGAGTAAAAGCTTCTAATGGACATGGGTTGCTAAACACAAAACCTCAGGAAGTTCATCTGTAAAGTGAAGACCTTGATTCTTTTGGTCCAAACCTCAATATTGAATATACATTAATCTCAATATATAGATTTCCATAAGAGAAAATATAACTGGGACTTTTTCTTCTCAAGTTATATATATGGAGATTGTTGGTAAAATTTAGTGAGTTACTTGGTGAAAAGATTTTTCCAATTATATTCTGGAACCAAATAAATTCTTTCTTAACATTACTTCAATTTCATTCTGGGAACAAGGTTTGACTTAAGAGCAGAACAGGGACCTGTTGCTCTCCATTTGACTACTCTTAATAAGAAGACAGGAATGAGTGACATCTAATTGTTTCCAATTTTTGGCTATTGTGAATAGAGCAGCAATGAATATGGTTGAGCAAGTGTCTCTGTCATAGGATGAAGCATCCATTGGGTATATGCCCAGTGGTGGCATAGCTAGATCTTGAGATAAATCAGTTCCTAACATACTGATTTCCAAGTATCCACTCCCACCAACAATGGATGAGTGTTCCACTTACTTCACATCCTTGCCAGGGTGAATTGTCCCTTGTATTATTGATTGGAGCCATTTTGACAGGTGTCAGATGAAATCTCCAAGTAGTTTTGGTTTGCATTTCCCTGATGACTGAGAATGTTGAACATTTCTTAGCTATTTGAGCTTCCTCTTTTGAGAATTCTGTTTACATTTGTATACTATGTTTTTACTTGGGTTACTTGTTTTCTTGATATCTAGCTTCTTGAGTTCTTTATATATTTTGAATATTGGCCCTCTATCAGATGTGTCGTTGGTAAAAATATTTTCTTATTTTGTAAGCTGCCATTTTGTCTGAATGTCAGTATCCTTTGCCATGCAAAATTTATCGATTTCATGAGGTCCCATTTATTAATTGTCAATTTAATTCCTGTGGTAACAGTGTTCTGTTAAAAATCTTATCTGCTGGGTGGTGGTGGCACATGCCTTTAATCCCAGCACTTGGGAGGCAGAGGCAGGGGGATCTCTGTGAGTTTGAGACCAGCCTGGGCTACCAAGTGAGTTCCAGGAAAGGCACAAAGCTACACAGAGAAACCTTGTCTCGAAAA
Source organism: Onychomys torridus (assembly GCF_903995425.1). Taxonomy (NCBI): domain Eukaryota; kingdom Metazoa; phylum Chordata; class Mammalia; order Rodentia; family Cricetidae; genus Onychomys; species Onychomys torridus. The sequence goes on along the minus strand of NC_050445.1, from coordinate 53,284,719 downwards.
AAAAAAAAAAAAAAAAAAACAAGAACCCAAAAATCTTATCTATACCAATGAGTTCAAGACTATTCCTAAGTTTCTATCAGATTCAGTGTATCTGGTTTTGTGTTGTTAGCTTTGATCTGCTGAAGTAGAATTTTGTTGAGGGTGATAATTATAGATCTTATTAGATTCCTCTATATGCAGCCATCCAGTTTGGCCAGGACCATTTGTTGAAGATATTGTCTATTTTCCAGGGTTTATTTCTAGATTCTTTATCAAAAATCAGGTATCCGTTGGTGTGTGGATTTATGTCTGGCTCTTTAATTGCATTCCATAGATTAACTTGTCTGATTTTGTGCTAATGCATTTTTTTTTATTACTATAGCTTTGTAGTATAACTTGAAGCCAGTGATGGTGATAGCTTCAACTGTTCTTTTATTATTCAGGATTGTTTTAGCTATTCTTGGTTTTTCACATTTCCCTATGAAGCTGAAAGGTATCCTTTCAAGATCTGTGAAAAATTGTGTTGGAATTTTGATATGGATTGAGTTGAATCTGTAGATTGCTTTTGGTGGGATGACCATTTTTCCTATATTAATGTTACTAATCCAAGAGCAATGGAGATTTTATTTCTTTATTCAGTATCTTAAAGTTTTCACTATATAAGTCTTTCACTGGCTTGGTTAGAGCTACCCCAGGATATTTTATATTTAAGGACATTTGAAAAGTGTTATGTCACGCATTTCTTTCTCATTCATTGTAAGGATCCTGATTTTTATGAGGTAATTTTGTATCCAGCTACTTTGCTAAAAGTTTATCAGATATAGAAGTTTCCTGGTGGAAATAAAGATACTTTGTATTCTATCTTTCTAATTTGTATCCCCTTCATCTCCTTTAGTTGTCTTGTTGCTCTAGATAAGATTTCAAGTACTATATTGAGTAGTTACAGGGAGAGTGGACACCCTTGTCTTGTTCCTGATTTTAGTGGAATTAATTTGAGATTCTCTTTATTTAAGCTGATATTGGCTTTGGGCATATTGTAATCTTCCTTTATTATACTGAGGAATTTCTCTTGTATCTCTGATCTCTCCAGGGCTTTTATCATGATGGGATGTTAGATTATGTCAAAGACCATTTTTCTGTATCCAATGAACAAGTGATTTTTGCCTTTAAGTTTGTTTACATGTTGGGTTTAGTTTATTGATTTATGGATGTTGGATAATACCTGTATCTCTGGGAAGAGGTCTACTTGATCATGGTGGATGATTTTTTTTTTTTTTTTTTTTTTTTTTTTTTTTTTTTTTGTGACACAGGGTTTTTCTGTAGCTTTTGAGGCTGTCCTGGAACTCGCTTTGTAGACCAGGCTGGCCTCGAACTCACCATGATCCACCTGCCTTTGCCTCCCAAGTACTGGGATTACAGGCATGTGCCACCACTGCCTGGCTAGATGAGCTTTTTAATGTGTTCTTAGATTCAGATTTTTTCTTATATAATATATTCTGCTTTCAATTTCTCCTCCTTCTACTCCTCCCAATTCCTCCCTATTTCCCCTCCCATTGGACCTACCCCCTTTCTGAGAATTTTTGCATTTGTATTCATAAAGGAAATTGGTCTGTAATTCTCTTTCTTTTTGTGGTTTGGGTGTAAGGTAACTGTGGCCTCATAAAATGAATTTAGCAGTGTTCCTTCTGTTTCTATTTTTGTGGAATAATCTGAGCAGTATTGTCATTAACTCTTCTTTGAAATCTGGTAGACTTCTGTAATAAAACCATCTGGCCCTGGGCTTTTTCCAGTTGGTAGATTTTTAATTATTGTATATATTCCACTTTGAGATATAGATCTGTTTTAGTTGCTTATTTGATCTAGATTTAAATTTGGTAAGTGTTATTTATCAAGAAAACTATTATTTTCCTTTAGATTTTTCAATTGGAGTGCAGATTTTTAAAGTATATCTTTGTGATTCTCTGAATTTTCCCAGTATCTATTATGTCTATCTTTTCACTTCTAATTTTGTTAATTTGTATCTTCTCTCTATGCCTTTTTATGCCTTAATATGATAAGGGTTTGTTAACCTTATTGATTTTTCTTTAAGAAGTAACTCTTTCTTTCACTGATTCTTTGTAATTTTTTTGTTCCTATTTTTTATTTCAGCCCCCATTTTTTCCTTTGCCATCTACTCCTTTTGAATGTAATTTCTTCTTTTTGTTGAAGAGATTTCAGGTATGCTAATAAGTTACGAGTTTGAGATCTCTTCAATTATTTTAATGTTGACACTTAATACTGTGAAGCTGCCTTTTAGAATTATATTCATTATGTTCCATATGTTTGGATATGTTGTGTTTTAATTTTTATGCAATTATAGGAAGTCTTTTATCTCTGTCTTAATTTTTGTCTTAACCTCTTTTTCATTCAGTAGTGAATTGTTTAGTTTCCATGAGTGTGTAAGCTTTCTTCTGTTTCTGTTATTGTTAATATCTAGCTTTAATCCATGATGGTCTGAAAGGGTGCAGGATGTTATTTCAGTTTTCTCACTTATATTGAGACTTGTTTTGTATCAAAATATGTGGTGAATTTTGAAGAATGTTCCTTAAGGTGCTGAGAAGGTGTATTTTTTAGTGCTTGGATAAAATGTTCTGTAACTATGTTAGGTCTGTTTGGTTTATAAGGTCAGTTAGCTCCATTATTTCTGTTTAGTTTTTGTCTGGCTGACCTGTATATATTGGCAAGAGTAGCTACTGAATTCTGTCACTATCAGTGTGTGAGGGTCACTATGTGATTTAAGCTGTAGTAGTGTTTTTTAAATGAACCATGTGCCATTGTGTTTGGTGCACAGGTATTAATAATTACAAGATCCTCTTGGTCAATTGTTCCTTTGATGATCATGTACTGTTCTTCTCTATCTCTTCTAATTAATTTTGGTTTGAAGTCTATTTTGTCAGATATCAAAAGAGCTTCAGTGGCTTGCTTCTTAGGTCCATTTGCTTGAAAAACATTTTTTTATCCTTAAATAAGAGGTGATGTCTATCTTTGATGTTAATGTAAGTTTCTTGGCTGCAGCAGAAGGTTGATCATGATTTCTCATCTATTCTTTTAGTTGTGTCTTTTTATTGTGGAATTGAGACAACTGATGTTGAGAGATATCAATGAGTGGCGTTTGTTGATTCCTGTTATTTCTGTTGTAGTATGTTCTGTTGTAGTGTGTGTATCTCTCAATTGATGCTGAGAGGTATCAATGAGTGGTGTTTGTTGATTCCTGTTATTTCTGTTGTAGTGTGTGTGTGTGTGTGTGTGTGTGTGTGTGTGTGTGTGTGTGTGTCCTTCCTTTCTTTTGGTTTGCTGGTCTAGAATCATTTATTCCTTGTGTTTCCTTCAGAGTGGTTAACCTTTTTAAGTTGAGTTTTTCTTCTAGTGCCTTTTTGAGCTGGATTTATACAGAGCTATTATTTAAATTTGGCTCTATAATGGAATGTCTTATTTTCTACATCTATGGTGATTGAAAGTTATGTTGGGTATAGTAGTCTTGGCTGGCACTTGTGGTCTCTTAGAGTCTGTAGAACATCTGTCCAGGCACTTCTGGCTTTCAAAGTCTTCATTGAGAAGTAAGGAGTTATTCTAATAGGTTTGTCTTTATATTACTTGGTCTTTCTCCCTTGTAGCTTTTAATATTCTTTCTTTGTTCTGTTCATTTAGTGCTTTGGTTATCATGTGGCAAGGGTTTTTTTTTTTTTTTTTTTTCTGGTCCAGTCTATTTGGTGTTCTATAATATTCTAGTATTTTGATAGGCATCTCTTTCTTTATGTTAGAAAGTTTTTCTTCTATGATTTTGTAGAAAACATTTCTGTGCCTTTGACCTGGGCTTCTTCTCCTTCCTCTGTTCATATTATTTTTCTATTTAGTTTTTTAATCCTGTTCCAGTTTCCCTAGATATTTTGTGCCATATTATTTTTTAGATTTAATATTTTTCTTTTTTCTGAGGTGTCAATTTCTTCTATCATATCTTTAATATCTGAGTCTCTCTTCCATCTCTTGTGTTCTTGCTAGTGAGGTTTGCCTATGAGGTCCCAGTTCAGTTACTAAAATTTTCATTTCCAGATTTCCCTCAGTTTGGGTTTTCTTTATTAGTTCTATTTCGACTTTCATGTCTTGAACTACTTTATTCATTTCCTTTCACTGTTTGTGTGAATATAGATTTCATTAAGGGATTTATTCATTTACTTTTTAATCATTTTGTATCATATTAATAAAGGGTATTTTATGGTGTTTTTCTTGTGTTTTAGATATGTTTCAATACTCAGGGTAAGCTTTAGTTGGGTGCTGGGCTCAAGAGGAAATATATTGTCCTGGCTGTTAATGATTGCGTTTTTACACTGTCATCAAGCCATCTGGGTTTAGGAATATTTTAATTCTAAGTGCTGATATCTGGTCTTGTCTTTGTTGGGTATTTTATTCCTTGGTTTCTGTTGCCTTTGCTGTGTTTTAGAAGAGTGTGGTGGCTGTGTGTTATTTTGTAGGAAATTCCTCTGTGAGGTCCTGATAATGTAACCACTATAGGTTTTTCTAAGTAAAATGTGTTTCTAGGTATTGTGAGCTGACACTTATGAATGGGAATGGGCTGAGGAGGATGCTGAGGGTGTCCACAGGAAGGAAGATATCATGGTATTCCATTAAGATCTGCTTAGTTCCCTGGGAATGGAGGCAGAGATTGGGGAGAGTCCACAGTGTGTGGTTCTACAGAGATGTGGATGAGACTAGGGATTGGACTTGGAGGAATGGATGGCATGGTGCAGATCTGTAGTTAGCTTCCCTGCTTCCCTGAATGAAGTATCCTGTGGGTTCTCAGGGAGTGCCTGATGCTGTTGGGGGCTAGGATAAAGCAATGAATGGGGAAAGGAAGTTACAAGGGGAAGACACTGTGATACACCAGAGATGGAGGGAAGAGGAAGAGAAACCTCATCAGGTAGTCTTCTGCACTGTACGGATGAGACGGGCGGCATGGATTTGGAAGAACTGAGGGATAGGTGAAGATTTGCAGTTAGTCTACCTGCTTCTCTGCCAGGAGAACCCCCACTATGCTTTAAGATTCAACTAGTTCTATATATACCATTGGATCATAGTTGAGCCTGAGCTGCACAGAACATAAGCAAGAATTGTTTTGATATGAAAACACAACCCACAACAAGCATCTTTTTCCTTTTGCAAGAATTGGGCAAATATGTGTTGAATCTAATTGACTCTGTCTCCTGTCTTACATCTGGGGTATTTTATTTGTTGTTATATAACAATGATGAAAAAAGAGGAACACTCGACTTATGATAGATTATATTTTACTGTTCAAATATACTGTATTTAATTAAAAGAAGGAAATTTGCCAAAATAAATGAGGAGGGGATTACTCTTGCTCTTGTTGATCAGGGTCTAGTTCACCATAGTGTCAGTGACATGTTCCCTGTATATTTCTACAGTCTTGTTGATTCTTTCAAATAAACATCAAGTCAGACAGAAGGAAATCATTTCCATACTTCATTCAGAAAATACATATGTTTTCTATTTAAAATTTTGAAAGTTTTTTGTCTTAATTGAGGAAATTAATTTACTAGCATGTTTAATGTTTCTCCACACTATAATTTGTTTTTAATTACACATGAATACCATATGTAGATCACTGACACTCTTTATTAATTATTGAAAGTAAATTTCCTCACTAGTCATGCCATTTGTTTCATGGGGTATGTGTTCCCTGTTAAGTGAGTCCTTTCTAATTTCTAAGTAATTAGCTAATTAAGGGCACGGTCCTAGCATTCTTATGCAAGGATAACACCCACTGGCTGAAAGACAGCAGGATTTGCTTTCATTATGTATCCCAGTGCAAAGCATTCTCATCATGTTTTTTTTCCTTATTAAAGTAGTGTTCTTATTAGTGAATGTTCATCTGTTAAAACTGGGTTCTGAAAAAGTTTGTTGATTTCTATATTACAAAGTTAGCCATTAGCTCATAGATAGTGGAGGCTAGAGCATCCCAGTAAATTCCAGTTTTCTCCATGGATATGCCTGTCCTTAGTTGTCGCCAAGATATCCACCCTCCAGCATATACATCTGGTTGACCACAGGAAGTACTATGCTAAACAAACAGGAGACCAACTATATGAGCCTAGGAAACTCAACTTTACCATTACAAAAGAGTATGAAAAGTTCATACCTTCTACTTTTCTAGAACTTTGTATTTGTCAGATGCCGTTAAAAATTCTTTTTAGGTGTCTTCATCCACTCTCTCTTCCCTTCTCCACTTCTTGCAGGCAAGGTCTTCTGTATCCCAGGATGATGTCTAACTCAGTATGTAGTAGCCATGTGTAACTTTGAACTTTGAAGTCTGCTTATACTTCCTGAATACTTGGGATCCAAAGTGTGTATCATAGGACTGGTTCATGTTGTGGTAGGCACTGAACCCATGATTTTATAAATGTTGGGCAAGCACTGTACCAACTGAGCTGTATTCCCAACCCATAAATATTAACTTTCTTCACCAACATGTAGACATTCATCTCCTATACTACATCTCTATCTTTTCCTATTTCCACTTTGTTCACTGTACTTTTAAAGACATCAATAGCAGGCTACATGGAATTCACTGAATTTATCCTGGACAAGCTATTTCAGATTTTGACTCTGCTCTTTTTTCATCGGACATTCTTCCTTCCCACATCATTATTTATAGAAGAGAAAGACTTCCATATTGAATATATCAGCTTGTTGGGGGTTTGGCAGCAGAGCACCTTGACAGATCTGGGTCAAGGAATACCACAGAAATCATACCACCCAACAGATCCCATGCAATATATTTGTGGGAGGTGGGGTTAGACATAAAGAGACACAAAGAGCAAGAAAGGCAGAGAGCTAGAGAAATTGGGCTGTGATGTGGGGACCTTTGAAAGGGTGAACGTGTTGTATTTGGTGACTGGTGAGGATGTGGCTGATGGTACTGAGTTGCTGAAGGCAGGTTGGTGAGGCTCCTAGTTCTGGAATGTGAACGGTTCCTAACAATCTCCCCTATGAAGTCCTTCCAAGAATGAATCTTAATTTTACCATTCATGCCGTGTTCTTCCATTGCACTTTTAAAATGGATAGTATCTAACTAAATTCTGGCCTGTAGACACTTTCAAGAGTTTTTCCAAACACCAGATCTTCCTATTCATCATTTCACAGAGTGATTTGATCTAATTTCTCCATGTGCATCTTTAGTATCTGTAGGTTCATTTCATCAAAGATAGCTGTCACATCACCCAACTCACTTTCTGGGTGACATAATATTCACTGACATCTGAATTATTCATAATCTAGAATTTATATGATGCTGTTATCCTTGGATTTATATTCATGACCTCAACATCCTAATATTTAATGTATGACTTTATATACTGACTGATAAATTAAAAAATATGTATACTAATGGCATGCAGGAGGTTTTTAATTCATGTACATATTACATAATGAATAAATGAAACTAATTTACTATCTATCAGAAATATGTATGATACATCACTAATCTCAGTATTGTTTTGTATAAGTGATATGCCTAATTTTCAAATTAGGCATTATTTGAGTTGAGAAATGGATAAACACACACACACACACACACACACACACACACACACACACACAACCTCTTAGTCCACCTCCACCACCATCACCCTATCCTCACAGAGGCCTTATTTATGGGTTGGCAGGGTTGTAGTCACCAGTATGGGTTTCATTTTCCACTTTTGTTTTCTACATATGTTTTATATGCCACATCTTTTGTCTTTTAATTTTTCTATCACAGTTAGAAGCAAATCGTAAGTAATACATTGTTAGTATTATATTCTTCTGCTTTTACATAACAATTATCTCCTCCAGATGTAAGTTTCTTAGCTATAGAATCCTTGACTTTTATATTATGTACATATATAATGTATTTAAAATTTTCTGTTTTCTGCATACTGAGTTTCTAAAGAGTGCTTTGGAGCCAGAATGCCTGTTTTCTAATCTTAATGACTCTGGAACCTAACTTGGCAGTCTTGGGCAAATGTTTAACCATCTTAAGCTTCTATATGTCATCTGTAAACAGATTAAAGTAGCCATATGTGATCCACAGGCTTGTGAGACTAGTTTAAGATGTGTCTAACAATTGTGTTGTTTATGAACTTGTCTTGTCCCTGTGGAACATGATGCCTCATCTCAGACTGTTCATGGTCCCTAGGTAACTGAGTTTCTGTCATGGAGTCTCCCTCCTAAGTAAAACCTCCTGTTGGACACCTCTTGATCAGTTTCCAATTAAATGCATAAGTCTACTCAGTAGGTCTCTGCGAACATACAAAAGTGGCTTTTCTTATAATCATTTCTCGAAATACTTCTATCACATCTTACTATATCCCTTCTGTGTTGTTCAGGCAAACTCCAAGAAAAGCCTGAGCAAACAGGTAGGCCTTTCAACTTGTACCCTGAATGCACAACTAAATCCAAAGCTAATGAAGTTCATTCAGATTAAAAGCACTTCATATGCCCATGACAGCTCTTTATATAATGCAGTTAGAGGTAGAAAATTCATGGTATTTCATGCCTACTTATATGCTTTTCATGTGAAAAGATACAGTATAATAAAAGTCGAGGATTATTCATGTTAATTTATTATATTTTGCTGATATAGTCACATCAAGGGCTTAAGAAATATACTTCAACAGCAGTACAAATGAAGGCAGGGTGATTTAAGACATGGTGCATAAATGCTCTTCTTCTTCCTGCTTTTAATGACATTTCATTTAGAAATACAGCATCTTTCATTTGGATAACCCTCTATTTTAGAGCAAGACTTCTTTTGGAAAAGATAGTATAAAATATACTGAGTGAGTCTTTAATAAAAGAATCCACTATTTAAAAACTCTTCCCTATGCTGGTATTGAAGTGTTCCAGTTACAAGGGAAAGATGCTGCTAATTATTTGTTTATAATCAATGCCTTAACACAGTTGATCTTTAAAAATTATTTTTTGAGATTATAACATATAATTTCCCTTTCTCTTTTTTCACTCCAATCACTCCACTATATCCCTCTTTGCTTTCTTTCAAAATCATGATCTTTTTACATTGTTATAACTTACAAACATGTATATGTACATACATACATATTCTTAAGTAAATAAATGCAACCTGCAGTCCATATAAGGCTAACTCTATATGAAGCAAATTTTAGAGAAAATCTGATTTAGTTTAACACACTTTACAAGCATGTAAATAACAAGTGATTTATTTTATATTAATTGAATAAATTCATTGCCTTTGAAATTATAATTGGAACAATTTATGTTTTAATAAGTGACAATCTGGGTTATGTTTTCTCTAAAAAAGACTGTTAAAATATCATCTCTTACATGAATCAATAAAGACATACTTAGTATCTATAAAATCAAACACCAAGAGGCTGGGAGCAGTGTTATAATCAAGCCAATACCCAGGGAATTGGTAATCAACTTTGGTAGTTTGTAAAATCATGGAGGCATGCAAACTTAAGTAACTGTGTAAATCAATATGTAATGCAGACCAAATGAAGGGTGTGAATAATAAACACCAGGAGACTCTAAAAGAGAAAAATCTTGTAGTAGAGTTTAAGTAATTGCCAGTCCTCAAAGGGGAGACCCTGCTTAAGAGCCGAGAGAAAGTTGCCTTTGAAAAGGAGAGGAAAAGGAAGGGATTTGAGTTGTTAACTGGAGTGTGGGCAGAGGCAGATTCACTCAAGTAAGATGAGGAAAAGCACGAACCGCCGCCAAAATCTATCCCTAGTTTGCACTTACAAGTGTTCCTCCCACAACAAGGCAGGGCAGTCCTTCGAAAATTCCTGCTTCACAAAATGTCTGTCAGATACTCTAGGCCTGTAGGCAGAATATGGATATTCCAACATTGCAGAGGAACCTTGGGGTGACTGTCCAGGCAGCCAGATGTCTCTGTTATTTCTGTATAGGACACCTTGCACAGCCTTGAGGCAGAGGGAGGGGCTTGAACCTGCCTCTGATGAATATACCAAGCTCTGCTGACTCCTCATGAGAGGTCTTACCTTCTTGTATGAGGGAATGGGGGTGTGGGTTGGGAGGGAGAGACTGGAGGGACAGGAGATAGGAAGAGGGAGATCTGTGATTGGTATGTAAAATGAATAAAAAAACTTAATGAAATAAAATAAAATAAAATGTCCCTCAACTCCTCTTTGCTTCCCTTTTTTTCATTCTCTTCCTTTCCCCTCTCCCTTCCTGTGTTCTGTTTTCTCCCCCTCACCTCTTCCCTTCCCTTCTCTTCCCTTCCCTTCTCTTCCCTTCCCTTCCCTTCCCTTCCTTTCTCTTCATTGCTTCTAAACTTGCTTTCAGTACACTGAATGCAAAAATAAAGTTACATATGTTTTAAATCCCACAGATCACAGTGTTTATCTGGTAAGAAACCAAAATTGATGAGGCAAAGTGATTGATTGTTAGGACAATGAATGGCTAGCCTCAATTGAACACAAGGTTAAAGTTACCATGTCCCAGAGGAATGGCTGGAAGGATGTCTTTTGGATGAAATTGCAGAAGTTCGTTTTTTTCCCACTAGCCTATTAAATCATTTGAAAATTGTCAGATGTGGAAAAAGGAAACGACATGAACATTTATTGATCTATTGTGCATACCAGAGATAAGTAACTGTGCATTTCATGTAGGCTCACCAATAATCATAGGACACAAATAATGCTTTTCTTTAGATTTGTTTTCAATTATGTGCATATGTATATGTCAAAGTGTGGATGAATGTGCAAGTGCAGTGTTTACAGAGGCCGTAAGAGGTTGTTGGATCCTTTCAACTGAAGTTACAGGTAATTGTGAACCACCCTCTGTGGGTGCTGAGGACTGAACTCTGGTTCTCTGCAAGAACACTATGTGCTGTTAACTGCTAAGCCATCTCTCCAGGCCCATATATCATCATTCTAATTGAAGAACCTGAGATTCACATGAGACATTTCTCCAAAATCATGAAGCGAATGGTAACTCTTCCCACTGACATAATGGAAGAGTTAGAAGATTAATCTGAAAGTAACACTGCACGAGGAGAAAGAAGGAAGAGAGAGGAGAGAGTCTCGAAAATGGTAGGAAGAAGATAGAAAGGTCAAGGGTAAGGTTTAAGATGAATGAAATACTCTTCTTCCTACATGTAAATCAACAAAATAGAAAAAAAAAAGAGGGGTCTGGAGAGGTGGCTTGGAAATTCAGAGGACATAATGCCCTTGCAGAAGACCAGAGTTCAATTCCAAGCACCAATGTTGGGTGGTTCACTATGACCTACAACTTGAGCATGAGGAGATCTGAGGCCTCTGACCTCCTTTGGAACCTGCAGTCACACAGAGAGACCTACATAGTGAAACACACATGCACACATACATGTTTAAAATAATATTTTAAAGTCTTTAAGATAGGAATACTCAATATGCATTTTGAATGAAGTAGCATTTTATTATTGTGAAGACAACTCTGGGTTTTAAAGAAAACTGCATAACTACAGTATGCACAAAATACATCACTGGAAAGAAGCAAAAACCTGAAGTTTAATTATTTTCTTCTGCCTAAAATGTCCATCTTAGATTGGTTGTATTTGTAACTATAGAAAAATGTGATGGTCTCTTCTTAATTATACAATACTATCTCCAACTTTCACTTTATGTTTCTTGTATTTACTTGTATTATAATTACCTTTGAACATGTTTCATTAGCTTATAACATAACTGAGGGAAGTTTATGTAGTTGACTACATTACATCATGTCAATAGCTGCTGAACTCTACAGCAAACATAATCACAAACTCATCATAGACATGTTTGTGTCCAGAAGATGACTTTATTATTATCAATTTTAAATGTGTATTTTGAGAGAGTGAAAGAAAAAGAAGATAGGGTTTTTGCTGAATCAACCATCAAGTGAATGGTTATAGAGAAGTTAGTCCCATTGGTCATGCCAAAGAATAGCAGTAGATTCATATAGGAGTGTCCAGTGAGCTAGTAGTATTAGATCGTTTGTCCTCTTCCCTTCCTCCTTTCTCCTTTTCTGATTAGCAGAACTTAATGTGAGAATAAATTTATTACCCTATTGTGTGTGTCTGTGTCTGTGTCGAGGTGTACTCATCTGTGCACACATGTGTTGAGGCCAGAGATTGATACTGAGTTTCTCCCGCAACCATTCTCCCCCATATTTATTGAGACAGGATCTCTGAACTTGCAGCTCACTGCTTATCCAAACAACTGGATGATCACCAAGCCCCTGGGATCCTACTGTCTCTTCCTCCCCAGTTCTGGTAGAGGCAATGTGTTTCTACATCAGGCATTTTCATTTGGGTGTCAGGAGCCTCGTTCAGGTCCTCATGCTTGTGCAGCAAGTATGTTGCCTCCTAAGTCATTCCCCTGACCCTGTGTTATATCTTTTTAATATTATTCATAATTTTCACAACCTTCAATGATAGGAAGACAAATAAGATTAAAAGTGAAGGAAAGGAAAGAAAGAGGTAGGTTATGATGAGGGGGGAAAATCAAATGAGCAACAGAAATCCGTCCAACGTAGTTACTATACACTGAGTCTTCATACTAATTAGAGTTTTCTGGGGAAACAAACCAGAAAAGGGAAAGGAATGGGAGTATGGAGAGACTGAAAAGCACGCAGAGAAGGATTTCATGAAACTGATTGACATCATTTTAGAGATGTGCATATGTGAAATTCATGGGTGTAGCCAACATCATTGAAGCACAAGCAAGATGCCAATCTCAGTTTTGAGGGAGCATTCCACTGTCTCTTGAAAACTTTTTTTTTTTTTTCTTCTAAGATCTACTGTTAGATTTAAGCTCATTACATTATGGACAGTAATCATGTGAAAGTATCCTCACAGCAATATCTATGTTGTAGTTTGATGGTCAGGAACATGGAAGTAGTCAGGGATATGCTGCGAAACAATCTCTGTACACTGTAAATGTGGTGCATTGCTCTCATGGTTAATAAAAAGCTGATTGGCCAATAGCTGGGAAGGAAGAGATTGGGCGTGATAGTCTGACACAGACAGAATTCTGGGAGGAAGAAGGACAGAGTCAGAGGAGTCACCAGCAAAACACAGAGAAGCAAGATGAGGACACACACTGAAAAAAAGTATCAAGCCATGTGGCTAAACATAGTTAAGAATTACGGGTTAATTTAAGTGTAAGTAAGAGCTATTGGCTGAGCAGTTGTAATTAATATAAGCCTTTGTGTGGAATTTGGGAAGCGGCCACTGGGTATTTGGGAAAAGGAGATTGGGACAGGAAAAATCTGACTATAGGGAAGGAGATGTGTTTGAGACAGCTTAGCAAGTATAGGTGCTAAGCTGACAACCTCGATGGCATGAGTTTGATCCTGAGATGCAAATAGTGAAAGGCGAGAATCAGTGGACTCCTGCAGCTCTTGTCCTCTGACCTCTACACATGCGAGTAGTGCCTGTGTCTATGAACGTAGACACACAAATGAATATGTAAATAAATATGTGTGTATATACTACTATTATAAATAAATAGGTAAATAAGTGTGTAATTAAATGTAATTTATTTTTTAAAGTTAGCTATGGAGATATTATTCCCAAGGAGAAGATAAAATTCCCATTCAGTATTTAAAAACACAGACTTTTCTCTCCAGTGCAGCTAGGAGTTACTTACATACTTTTTCCCTCTTTGGACTCCATCTCCTGCTTCTCTACATGGCAAGTTTGTTCTAATCTACTGAGGCTCTTGGTTCCTTAAATTTTCTGCTAGACAGTTTTGACCAGTTCAGGCAAACTTTTCTGCATCCTCAGTTTTCAAATCCCATCTCATTGACATCCTCTTGAACAGAACTAGGAGGCATTAAATTGTTTATTATAACATATAGTATATATATATATATATATATATATATATATATATATATATATATATATAACATTTTAAAAATGCAGCAAACATTTAAATTTTTGAATGAAAATAATATAACAAAAATAGAAACAAGGGGCTAACAGGCATCAAAGAAAGAAGAAAAAGTAAAGACATATTTTCCATCATCTGCTTTGGATTTCTGCAATTTTCTGACTTTCACCTTGCACATTTTGAAATGATAAAATGTGATTAACTATTTTTCCTTAATCTTCTGGAACCTGTGAGCTAAACAACAAATATACATGCTTACATTCAGCATAAGAATATCATACCAAGGAAGAGTAAGAACACTGTGACAGTTTGAAATGGAGTAAAAATGAGGACAGATTTCTTAAATGTTTTAAAATATTTTTCATGAAAAATTAGGTAATTCTAAAACATTTTATTACAAATTCTATCGTGCGTTACAGATTTTTGTCATGATCAATGTGAGCATCCAGTTCAAATAACATGATCTATCTTTTTATCAATGCCTTCATGCAGATAATTCCTGGATACCCTGTACATATGAGGTCATAAAATCCATTTTCTGGAATTATGCCATTATTTCTCACTTGAAAATCTATCACTCATTGTTACAAAACTCATGTTACTGCCCCTTTTTCTTACTGGATAAAAGATTTTAAACACTTTTAAAGAACAAATATTAGGAAATTTGAAATGGTAATAACAAATTGTAGAAAAGTCTTTGGGGATGCACACAGTTTGGTAACAGGAATATCTGCCAAGACCTACTTTATTTACCTCCATTGATTTGTTTCATCATAAATGAAATGAGGAACATCACACCCTGGATCCTTGAAAGGCTCAGAAATAAAGCATATATATCAAACACAGTTCCATTCTCAAAAAATAAGTGCCATCTGTAATTTTAGGTAGTAATGCTCTATACATTCCTACCATGTTTGGTGAGAAAAATACTACATTCTTATCTTTTAAATAGTCAAGTCCCCTCAGCTTGTTTGAACCTTGATGACTTACTCTGCAATCAACTATATATGCCATTTGTCACTGGATCCTGCATAGCTGACTACATATGTAACATGGGACACTCCAATCCTTGAGCATCACCTTTTCCAAAGAAGATAGAATGTGTGCAATTGGGACTCTACAATATAAAATCATAGAGTAGACTGTTAAAATAGTTGATTCCATGTCTGCAGTCATGTGGTAATAACAACCAGGTTAAGGCCGTATGTATCATACACCATACTACCATCTGAGATGTGAGGAAAGGCCCACAAAAGAAAAATAAGTGAAAAAAAATGACCATGCCAATAAGCATATTTTTCCTTTTAACTGTATAGAGGTCATTTTTAGTTTCCAGTGTTAATTTTATCTCTGTGGTTCTATTGGTCAATGTATCCTTTATGGTATTATATTAAAAGTCTTTGTTACCATTGCTGAATACAGCTGAGGTGAGTTCATACAATTGTTACATAGTTGTGATTTAGTGGTAGTTGTGATTTAGTGGTAAGAGCCCTATAAAGGATGCAGGAGCAAGAACAAATCACAGGGAGAGGGAGAAAGGCACAGAAAGAGACAGAGAGGGGAGCAGAGTCTCTGGTTTTCTAAACCTGTGGAATGAGCACCAGGACCATGCTGCCCTCTCATTGGCAACCATATCATTCCTATCAGTCATTCATACAGTGCATTCACATTTTGCTTGTTGTTGCCATTATTTGCTGGCTCTATTGGCTACATTTCATTGTAGGATATTTTCTCATTGATTTTAGGATTTGGATTGGCAGACCATTGAAGACAGACCTTTTTTCCTTGGTTGATTGGGTCTAGTGTGTAGTTCATGGTTCCGTGCTTTGCTCTCTCTTGAGTTAGTTCTTGGTTACAAGACATTCTTTATTCTACTCCACATTTAATCCCACTATTTGCATAAAATTATAGTTTGAGTTTGAATTATAGTTTCTTTTATGACCTCAGATTATTGTCATGGCCACAGTTGCTATTATGCCTTAGCCTCCTCCTTCCCATCACTTGCTCCAGTCTCAAGCTGTGTTACTGGAACTACACTTCTGTGTCCAGTTTCTAGTGCACAAGCCCGATAACCATTTCTACAAGTCATATTTCCCTATTTGAATTTTTGTTCCTTTTTAGTATGATAAGATGTTTATTTGCTGTTTAGCCATGCTTTGCTATGGATACTTTCTTTTTCTGTTTGCTTTTGCTATTGTTTATTTTTTCACTATTAAATCTTAGAACAGAGGCATGCTTCACACCAGCACTTAGCAGAACTCTGTGACACGGTGCAGTGTTCCTGGATCCTTACATTGTCAAGAGCCCTTCATATTGAAACCTAGCCTGCAAACAGGTAAAATATCCCCCAGTGAGTCAACTGCTTTCAAATTCTAATATGCCTGAGGGTCACTAAGGGAACTTTGTTACTAAAGGATTCTCAAATTCCATTTTCAGAGTGGGGCAGGACAAAGCACACCAGACTAGTAAGCTACAGTTTTAATCATGTTTAAAATAATTTGATTTGTTCTAAAAATGGGAACTTGATAAGTTTTCAGAGTATAAATGCTATAGTACATTAAATTCAAGCATTAAAAAGGATAGGTCATGGTAGCAGAGAAATCTGTTCATTTGCATTGTTCAGTTATAAATATAGCCTTCTAAGTTTTAGAACATCCTGTACAGAAGAAAGGAAGAGAAAACAGACTCCAGTACATGCAAAGCCAACGTGAGCTGTAAAGAGCAAAGCCAGCACCTTAGCTGATTTCTTTGAGGGATGACTACCAGCCATCGAAGACCAGAAATACAACACGAAGGAAAACCCTTCCCCAGGTTTACTCCAATGTTTCCTGTTAATTGAGCACCTTAACACAAGTTGGTAGTGAAAGTGTTTTCCCATATTCCAGGAATTCCCATAACTACTAGGAAAGGCCGAAGAGGAATATGCCACTCAAAACTATTCTGAGAAATAATCACCTGTGGGAATTCATAAAAATGTGGACGATTAAGGTGTTAAATTTATACTGAAAAGGACTCGGCTAATAACTGGCTTAATGGCTGTACTATGAAACAATGAAGGTGCAGATAAGGCAGCTAGGAATTCTTCACTGTATTGATGTGGAAGTTCTTAGCTACCACAGGGGAAAAAAATGACAAAGCCGTTGTATGTCACTCCATGTTTCAAATTATAAAGTAATTAAATAATGTTTCAGGGTCTTCTGCTTAGACGGGCTAAACAGTTTTGCATGTCTACTATGAAGCAGTGGTACCCAGAAAGAGTATTTATTCCCAGAGCCTGAAAGCCAGATGAGTGTATGTTTCATTAGGATTATGCATGTCCTTTGTCAAAAGATGTGTGGAAAGGCTCTGAAATTGGGCTCTTAGCCATTCCTTTAGAAAGACAGGTATTAGTTACTGTAAAATGTCTCTGTGCCTACCACTCTAAATCATTTTAGGACACAAATGGGGGAACAATTCTCAAACATCCTTAATATTTCTACTGCAATGTTTAGATGGGGCAGACTGGTGTCTTTTCAGTAAACTGTATAAAAATCACATCTAAACTTTTAAAGCCTCAGCTCAAATTTCTGCTGGGGCAAATACAGCATCTATGCTCATTTCCAAATATTTAAATAAAAACAGTGACTGTGATTTCATAACTTTGGGTTCCATGCTTTAGTCTGAAACAGTAGTAGTGGAAGGCAACTGCACATAGCTGTGCATAGAAGGAATGTCTGTCTGAATGCAAGGGCTTATGCAGTGGGCTCACAGAGGGCAGTTTTAACTCACAGAAATGCTTCTTCAATTTCTTTGGTATGTTTGTTTTGGGTTGGGGGTCTCACAAGCTCTGTCTGTCCTGGAGCTTGCTATGTTGATGAAACTGGCTTTGAACACTCCTGAGATTATTGCTGTGCACCACCATGCCCAGGAAACTGTTATATTGTAAAGTTGACTTGTTAGGAATATGCCACAAAAATAGTGATACACAAGGGTGCTAACTTGTGTAAAACCAACCCAGTGCTTTAGCCTGCAATTTATCTGATCCATTAGTTGTATGTCGCCTTCTCCAAGTAAAATATGGCATAACAGTTCGCATCTTTGTAAACTAGTTATACACATTTACTAACTTTTTTATGCTTTTAAAAATAAATTAAGCATGGAAATATCTGCTATTTATGAAGGAAATATGTATATATACACACACATGCATACACACAGACACATGATATATATATCATGTATATGCATATATGTAAGAATGAAGATGAATGCCCTCACATATTACTCCAAATAAGAAGTTCACAATTTTTGCTAGGTTGATTGACCAGCAAACTTCCAGGATCTGCAAGACTCTGTCTCCCAGTTCTGGGCTTACAGTGATGCATGACTAGGTTTTGTTTTTTTTTTTTCCTCAGCAGGTGGTCAGGAACTCGAATTCTTATTCTTACATGAGACGCAATTTTTCCCAGTGAGCTATCTCTCCCAGTCCCCTTTCTGTAGTTTGTTTTTCATCCCTTATATGTAGCTTGGTCTCAAACTTGCCCTCAAATCTAATTCCAGAAAACCCAACCTGTTACTTGCAAATTCTGGAAATTGTGGCAGAGTATTAAAATCCTAGAAATCAAGGACTGATGGCTTGAACATGTCCCCAAAGAACATGTATTGAATATTCAATCCACACTGCAAAACTTTAATATTACAAGATGGTATATTTAAAATGGAATTAAATCACACCTCATGAATTGACTAGATTAATTACTGTAAGAGCAGGTTCCAGTACAAATGGATATACTCTTTCCCTTCCCTAGTTATGAGAATTTCTTTAGGAGTCCATTCTAGATGGCCTCTTTTTGGGGATCCAGTGTGGTACCCTGGTCTTTTTCCTTTTAGCCACTAATGTTCTTTCCTTAATGACCTCTCTCCCACTGTTATTCACCTTACTGTGATATGGTATGACAGTCCACAGTAAATGGTTGAACCATCATCTAGTCACACATTCATGCAAGATGTAAAGCAACATAAAGATGATCTTGGGGCAAGATAGATGGCTCAGAAGTTCAGATAAGTACTATTACTCTTGATCAGTTCCCAAAACCCACACCATGTCTCATGGGCAGTTCATAATTGCCTGTAACTTGAACCTCAGAGTTATCTGGTGCATCTGGTCTCCAAGGATACCTGAAGTCATGCACACATACCCACTCCTCCCATATATACATATATATGGATAGCTAAAATTAAAATATTAAAGAATACAATTGAGAAAGCTTAAGGGAAACAAGACTCTTTGCAAAACAAAATTACCTTATTTACTTCTGCTATACAAGGCTCATGTGGCATATCAACCCCACACATGTCGGTGTAATCTAGGTAGATTCAAACTGTTCTATCTTTGTGAGTGTGCAAATGTGCACAGGGGATGAGATTTAAGATATCCCCTTTCGCTCATTCCTTCCACTTCTATATGGACTTCTGATTCTTTCACCTGCTAAAATCCACAGTCAAACCTTCATCCCCATCACCCACTCCAATAGCTTTAATATAACATGCCTTACTCTTTTTACCTCACAGCCTACTGCAAGTTGTCATGTGCTCCATTCTGTCCTGTTGTCATTCAGGTACAGGATGTCCAGGCCCCAAGGGGTTCTCTGACTTGATTGCATAAGACCCAAGCAGGTAACATGGCTCTCACAGGTGACTAGGAATGAAAATATATATTCCATAGCCACATTCAGAGCTGACAAGAAGACAGTTTTCTGAGTCTCTGCCTAAACTGGGACTGCTGTAAATATTGTCTTGAGCCTATGCTCTAATGTTGTTTTATACCAAGCAGAAACATCAGTCTGTATGACACATGCTCCAAAGCAAAGGGCCCTCCTCTAAGGACATAATGCTCTTGGGAGATTAGCTGTGTAAACACTTTACACTTACAGGATAAACTTTTGAAACAATTGCTTCAGGTAAAACTCTAAAAATATTTAGAAAGTAAATGATTGGCTAAAGTCCATCTATGGATAGAATTTTATTGCAAAACGCTTTGGAGTTTTTACTTATTTATACATTTGTGTGAGTAAATATCACATGTTTACAGGTGCTCTGAGAGATTAGAAAGGGGTGTTAAATTTCCTAGAGATGGAGTTATAGGCATCTGTGAACCACCAAATATGTGTGCTGAGACCTGAACTTGGGTCCTCTGCAAAGGCAGCAACACCCTTAAATACTGAGTGACACTTGGGTCCCTGAAAAATATGTTAATCGTTTTCTATAGATTCACTTTTCTGCAAAATGGAGAAGAAAAGTGAAAAGTTAGACTGTGAGGTCATTGATATTCTTTCTAGTGCTAAATCCTATGTAAATACAGTATCTTGTGAAGTTTGCTTAAATACTAGCCAGAAATCCAGAGAGCTGGATGCATTTGACTCCTTCATTTCTCTTCAATTATTTTACAATCTGAGCTGCTGAGATGACTTACTATGTAATAGCTTTTCTGTGTGATGTAATTGCTGACTTTATTAGAAAGCACCTTATGGTTTCTGGTGAGATCTTACCATATTGTGAAGTCATCATGCAGTCTTACACAGCAGATACCTTATGTTTAGAAGACATTTAGAACTATGGCTATATTGCAGGTCATAACTAATACATTTTTGCAAAGAAATGTTTAAATATTTAATCTTATTTTAATAAAAATCATATATTTACATCAGGCCAGCAAGGTGCTGAGGTTATATTTGTTTTGTTACGAAAAGTTATTATATTTCCATGACATAGAAGAGTCTGTCATAATTTTTCATATTGGAAAGCTGTATACAGAAGACATAATTGTCTCACTGAATGATTTTTAGTGAAACTGTACATATATACTTTGCCCTATTAGAATAATGTTGTATTGTTACAATCAAATATAGTGAGTAACATGCACACACACACACACACACACACACACACACACACACACACTGCATTGGAATTTGAAAACTTTCTCAATAAGTAGATTTCTATCCTGATAGTGAGTTGGGGTAGAAAGAAGGAAAATTTTGGCAGTTTAAGAACTGGATTCCCTCATGCTAGCAAAGAAACAAGAACACCAGCAAAATTAAATCCTTGAGGATTTTCTCCTTTCCCAGTTATATACTTGTAATTTTTAAAAATAAATTCCACCAAAGACTCCCATATACAGGAAAGGGACACTCACTAACCCATTTGTACAAAGCTCAGAGCTCTATAATTTGCCTTACCTGATTTAATGCAGTCCATGGAATCTCGAGATTCATCCTACAGTCTCACAGATCAGATAGAAAAAGGGGAAGTTTCTTAGCAATCTTTTGAAATGTGACTTAAGAGAAATCTAAATGCCATGTATTACTAATGCTAAGACAATTAATTGTGACTCTCCCTTGAGGAGCCCATACACATATTTAGGTATGTCTCACTCTTTTCTGCTGTTCCTTAGACAGCATATACTCATCCCCATGTTCTCAGCTATATCTACATTTTCCTGAGTGTCTCTTTTTCTCATAACCCTTGTGCTAAAACCTATATTAAAATATCTTTAAACAAATCTCAATTAGGCTTCATAATGCCTACTAGTCCTGAAATTCTCTTCAATGTCAAAGCCATGAATACTGGTTTGGGCTGAGTCAAGGTCCCTAAATGAGTAAGGATGTGTGAAAAAGTCATAAAGAATCATGCTATTGGCTATTTACCAATAAACAAAAGAAAAAATAAAGAGCAGAAAGAAAACTGTGATGCGTGAAAGTCTATGTATAAATATACATATATAGTTAAATGAAATTCTTACACTTGGGCTGGCAAAGCTCCCTGCAAGACCTAAAGACCTTTCTAACAAAACCCCAACACCAGACATTAGAAGCCCTCTTTTGAGTTGTTGGTCAGAGTTGTTCAAGAGACTTCACAAATGTTACAAGTTATTGCCAATTCACTTGGTTGCTGACCTCCTTTGGAGGGTCACATATCAGAGATCCTGCACATCAGATGTTTACATTGCCACTTATAAAAGTGGCAAAATTAGAATTATGAAGTATCAACAAAATAATGTAGTGGTTGGGATCATCACAACAGGAGGAACTGTATTAAAATGTCACAGCATTAGGAAGGCTGAGAACCACTGGTCTAGAGAGAGCAGGATAGACATTATAAGTTAAATATACAAAAAAAGAAGACATTTCTTGAAGATTTCTTCAGCTATAAAATCATAACTTTCTTATCCAAAAAGGATTCAATAATTATCTGTTTAACAATTTTAGTAGTTAATTTTCATTTTAAAATTTTGGTAGTATTTTTTATTTTATAGCAGAAGTGCCAAAACCCAATGAAGTTAAAATATTTTATGAGAAGTAGAGGCAGGCCAAAGCTTGTATTCCCCTGATATTACCAAATATATACTATAAGGGCAACATTTTTAAAACAATGTTGAAACAGTTTGTAACATGAAAGTGCAAGTAACAACTTATAGAGTAAGAACTTAGAGCAGAAAATTGTGAGAACGATATGAATAAGGACATGTGGAGGTAAATATTAGTAGAGTTCAAACATGGATGTCTACTAGGGCAAAGGAATGAAAGTAAGGCATCGTAGTGAACCATAAGGAAAAGTAAGAGGGAACACAAAAGGAGAGGTTGAGTAAAAGCAATTGATTCAGTATTTTCCTTTCTTGTGTTGTGTGGTACCAAAATGCCTTGAGTGATGAAATTCTCCACATCACGACTGTGTGAGCTTTCATACTCATACTTTACCATGACCTGATTAAGGTCATTTCACAGTAGGGACAGACTGGCAACAACTCTCAGAGACAATATAAGAGCAACAGGAAAGGGATGAGCACAGAAATCTCATGAATTTGGTGACACAGATGTAAGTAAACAATTACTCTGAATAGAAGCAAAGATGTTTCTGAATAAATAGAAGTTGTAGTTACTCATGTGCTCATATAATCAACAAGCATTTCATGTGGCATTTGAGGGATGGGCAAGGATTGCCTCAAATTAGATTTAATTTTTTTTCATTATTCTTTACAACTGAGGATGAAATTTTGTAGAACTAAGGAGCTTTACTCCACATGTGTAACACATTTTCTTGTTTGACTTTGTTCCCAACCCTTAAATGAGTGATGAACTGTTTCAATAAGGCAAAGAGTACACACGCAGCTGTGCAATGGTCCCTGTCAGGCAGGGAGGATGCTACTCATCAAGATATTAAAATTAAATGCAGCATTTTAAAATCCTTGACATAAATAAAGTAGCTCCTTTTCTGGACCAATGCTTTTTCCATAACCTCAATGTTCTGCATAAGTCACTGTCATTGGAAGTGTTTTATTATGAAACAACACAGTCACTTCCCCCGATAAATAATTTCAAATCAGGTATCATTTATTTAAAATGTTTATCTTCTAAGGTCTATGGTATGCTTAAAGGAACTAGGTAGAGGGACTAAATACAGTCCCTGCAATATGTAACTATCTTGGAGGAGGACCCTCCTCCATCCTTCTTTCCAATATGCAGATATGTCTTCAGTTTGCAAATTAACTGGGCTGTCTACCTTTGGATTTATATTTTAGGAATGACTTAGATGTTGTTTGAGACTCAAGATTCTGCCTTTGTTTTTTTCTGCTACTAGAAAATATGTGGTAGAAAAAATGAATAAGGAGCATTCAGAGTCAAATCTGTGAAACTACACAACAAAGAAAAGAGTCGTGTCTGTTAATAGGATGCAAGTATTTTTCCCAGTATACTTGTTAATTTGATAAGTTCCATACCTTGTAAGAAACAAAAGGAGTTAGAGTCTAATTAACACCATCGAAATACAAAATTCCACCTGGCAATACTGTTCTAATTTTTTTTTATTCTTTTACCTCTTGAATATACTTTATTCACAAAATAAAGAAAAGAGGGAAGTATTTTCAACAAATCTGTTAAATTTTCATGACTTTTCTACATCAGAGTTAAACTAAGTGAAGGAGACAGAATTCTAACTTAATTTTCCCAGTTCCTGTTTTAAATCAGACCTTTGTGAATATAGTAATCAATTGCACTGTGAATTGAAGGCTCCCAAATATTAAAAAGAATAGTCAAAAAAATACTCTTTAAAAGTACCACCTCTCTCTTCAGTTACTGCATGGATGCACATAGTGCTACAGAGCTTGCAAAAGTCCAGTTTTAGAAACCTTCAGTTTCAGGAGCTTTTGCCCTCTGCTCTTATGCAATATTGAAAATATCTCTTTCAGTTTGTTTCTGATTGCAAAAGCAACAAAAAATTAGTTGAATATTTGAAGAAATTACATCTATGTAAACTATTATAGTCTATATTCCCAATCCTCTGTATAATTGTTATTTCATACTTGCTATAGATCTACTTTCTTTGCATCTACACAATTTTAAATATCAGGAAATATTTTCTAATTCAAATAAAGTGTTATTATAGAAAAAACCTTAAGATGCACTATTTATCAAAGTTTAGCTTCATGCTTTTCTTTAAAAAAAAAACTTCTACTTACAAACTAAAATTTTAAACTCACATTTTTTCACTTTAATTAAAAATATCAAAAATATTTAGTAAGCAATAAAATACAGAAATAGAAAAAATGTTTAATAGAGGTAAAAACTGTAGTGAAATGAGGGAGAATGGGGCATGGGTAATGGAGAGAGAAGGACAGAGACTGATATACCAGTATGTGAAGAACACTGTACAATATGTGTGTATTTAATCTCCAACTCAATCAGCTGAAAGTCAGGAGCAAACCATAGGACTGACTGAGATACAGATGAGTTGGAGAGAAATACATACCAAAGTGATGTGATCAAGACCCTTACTGAGGGCAGAAGTAGTCACAATGGAAAGGAATGACAGTGTCATGGATTTAGCTTCTATCAAATGCCAGATACTTTATTGAACTGTTTTATTTTTCCTCTGGATCTGACATCTCATTTAAACCATGGAAGGACTTTTGAAAAAGTCTCAGAGTCATTTTGATTTGCATTTCCCAGATAATTAGGGATGTTGAGCAATTCCTTAAATGTCTTTCAGCCATTTGAACTTCCTCTGTGGAGAATTCTCTGTTTAGTTCTATAGCCCATTTCAGATTGGACTGTTGGGCATTTTGATGTCTAAATTCTTGAGTTCTTTATATAATCTGGATATCAGCCCTCTGTCAGATGTGGGGTTGGTAAAGACCTTTTCCCATTCTGTAGGCTGTTGCTTTGTCTTGTTGACCGTGTCCTTTGCTCTACAAAAGCTTCTCATTTTCAACAAGTCCCATTGATTGATTGTTTCTCTCAGTGTCTGTGCTGCTGGTGTTATATTTAGAAAGTGATCTCCAGTGCCAATGCATTCAAGAGTACTTCCTACATTCTTTTCTATCAGGTTCAGAGTACTGGAATTATGTTGAAGTCTTTGATCCACTTGGACTTAAGTTTTGTGCATGGTAACAAATATGGATTTATTTGCAGCCTTCTACACATTGACATCCATTTATGCCAGCACCATTTGTTGAAGATGCTTTCTTTTTTCCATTGTACATTTTTGACTTCTTTGTCAAAAACTATATGTTCATGGGTGTGCGGGTTAATGTCGGGGTCTTCATTTCGATTCCATTGGTCCACATGTTGGTTTTTATGCCAGTACCAAGCTGTTTTTATTATGGTAGCTCTATAATAGAGCTTGAGGTCAGGGATCGTGATGCCTCCAGAGATTTTTTTATTGTACAGGATTCTTTTGGCTATCCTGGGTTTTTTGTTTTTCCATATGATATTGAGTATTATTCTTTCCAGATCTGTGAAGAATTGTGTTGGTAATTTGATGGGGATTGCACTGAATCTATAGATTGCTTTTGGTAAGATCGCCATTTTTATGATGTTAATCCTGCCTATCCATGACCATGGGAGATCTTTCCATTTTCTGACATCTTCTTCAATTTCTTTTTTCAGGGACTTAAAGTTCTTGTCATATAGGTCCTTCACATGCTTAGTTAGAGTAACCCCAAGGTATTTTATATCATTTGTGGCTATTGTAGAGGGTGATGTATCTCTGATTTCCTTCTCAGCCTGTTGTCTATTGTATATAGGAGGGCTACTGATTTTACCACCTTACACCTGTCAGAAGGGCTAAGATCAAAAACACAGAAGAGAGCTTATGCTAGAGAGGATGTGGAGCAAGGGGAACTCTCCTCCACTGCTGGTGGGAATTCAAGCTTGTACAGCCACTTTGGAAATCAATATGGTGCTTCTTTAGAAAACTAGGAATCCATCTCCCCCAAGACCCAGCTGTAGCATTCTTGGGCATATACCCAAGGGCATTTGCTCAGCTATGTTCATATCAGCAATGTTTGTAATAGCCAGAACCTGGAAACAACCTAGATGCCCTTCAACTGAAGAATGGATAAAGAAAATATGGTACATATACACAATGGAGTACTACTCAGCAGAGAAAAACAGTGACATCATGAGGTTTGCAGGCAAATGGATGGATCTAGAAAAAATCATCCTGAGTGAGGTAACCCAGACTCAGGACAAACATGGTATGTACTGACTCATAGTAGGATACTAGATGTAAAACAAAGATGACTAGATTGCTACACAACTCCATGGAGGCTACCTAGAAAATGGGACCCTAGGAAAGACACAGGGATTGCCCAATGACAGAGAAATGGATGAGATCTACATGAACAACCTGAACGACAATGGGAGTAATGAAGGGCAAGATTTGAGGGAAAGAAAGCTTAGGGGAGCAGGAGATCCCAGCTAGATTAAGAACAGAAAGAGAGAACAAGGAATAACAGACCATGATAAATGAAGACCACATGAGAACAGGAATAGGCAGAGTTCTAGAGAGGTCCCCAGAAATCCACAATGATACATCCTCTGTAGACTGCTGGCAATGGTCGAGAGAAAGCCTGATCTGACCTAGTCTGGTGATTAGATGGCTAAACACCCTAAAGGTCGTGTGTAGTATGAATCTTAAAGAGTCTTATTAATAAAACTCAAACCCAAGGCCAGTTATTGGGGTGAGTGCTGGAAGATCAGAGAAGCAGAACAAGCCACAGCTATCTCACCTTGCTAGTTCCTCAGGTGATCCTGTTTCCTCAGGCTGGAAGCTTCTGAGTCCTTCTCCACATGAATCTCAGCTGAACTGTGTTGCTCCAAAGCTTGAACACTTAACCAACCAAATGCTTAACTAACTACATGCTTTTTCCTCTTTAGTTCCTGGTCCTCATGCCTTATATACTTTTTTCTTTCTGCTCCCACTCCCTGGGATTAAAGGCGTGGGTCACCATGCTTAGCTGTTTCTAAAGTGGCCTTGAACTCAGAGATCTGGCTAGCTCTGCCTCCCAAGTGCTGGGATTAAAGGTGTGTACCACCACCGCCCAACTTCTGTTATGGCTTACTCTTGCCATTTTCTAGCCACCATTTCTGGCTCTGTTCTAGTGGCTGTCTGTTCTCTGACCCCAGATATGTTTATTTTTGGGAACACACAAAATTTCAGGGAACACAATACCCACCACAGTCGTGCTGGTATTCTCATCCAATAAGTGATGGAAGTGGATGCAGAGATCCTCTGCCAGGCCCCAGGTGGAGCTCCAGAAGTCCAATTGTCGACAAAGAGGAGGGACTGTAATGTAGATGTAACCGGCTTGTTAAATAAGAAACACAGAACCAATTGTAGAGTTAAAAACCACGAGGTCAGAGCAAGAGCAGAAAACCTTACCCTTCACTGCTTCTGCTGTTCTTCCTCTCTGCAAGAGAGCTACCTCTGTGTGTCCTATCTTTTTTATAGATTTTCTGTTCTGTTTTCTCATTGGTTGTAAACCCAGCCACATGACCTCCTGTCACTGCCTGTTTGTACAGACCTCCAGGTCTTCTATGGTTGCTATTGAGATTAAAGGTGTGTGTCTGCCATGCTGGCTGTGTCCTTGAACACAGAGATCTACCTAGCACTGCCACCCAAGTGCTGGGATTAAAGGCGTGCACTACTACAGCCCAGTTTCTGCTCTGGCTTGCTCTGACCTCAAGGCAACTTTATTAACATACAAATAAAATCACATTTCAATACAAATAAAATATCACTATACTATAGGAATGTGAATTGTTGAGACCAAGATTGGAAAAGCACAAATAGTCAAACGAATGGAAGCACATGAATTATGAACCAAAGGCTGTGGGGCCCCCAGCTGGAGCAGACCCTCTGGATAAGTGAGACAATTGAATAGCTTGAACTGTTTGGGAGGCAGCCAGGCAGTGGGACCCGGATCTGTCCTTAGTGCATGAGCTGGCTGTTTGGAACCTGGGGCTTATGCAGGGACACTTTGCTCAGCCTGGAAGGAGGGGACTGGACCTGCCTGTACTGAATCCACCAAGTTTAAATGAATCCCCAGGGGAGTCTTGTCTCTGGAGGAGATGGGAATGGAGGGGAGGAGCTGGGGGGAAGGTGGGGGCTGAGGTGGGAGGGGGAGGACAGGGGAACCCATGGCTGATATGTAAAATTAAAACACAAATATAACAAATAAATAAAAAAGAATACTGGAGACTAAACTACAGTGGATCAAGTAGCTTGCTACTTTTATCTAAAACAAAGAATTGTCTGTCTAGCCTTGGCTTAGATGTGAATTGCTACATAGCTTTCAGTTTTGGAGCTGTTTTTTTCTAGGAATAGGGATGATAGGTTGGTAGGTGATGAAATGCCTCTGTAGAGACAGTTCCTACTTGTAATTGTTGGCTGACCTGCTGTTGAGACTCCTTTAACCGGCAAACGAGCCAGAGATGGCTGTTAAATGTTTCATTGTCTTGTGTCCTTTCTTGAAGCCAAAATTTCTTTTTTAATTCCTTTTTTTTGTTGTTTCATGATTTTTTTTTTTTTTCACTTAGGCAGGATTGACTTTGAAATAAAATCCAACATGTTTTTCAGTTGATTTTGATTTAAATGAGGCCTTTGGTAGACTGCCTCAGGGCATGCTGGCTATGGCCATTTATCTTTATCCTAGGTAGTTTATATATTTTAAGAAAATGATGAATGGAAGTTTTAAAAAAACCCATTATGGTAATTGATTATTATAGGAGAACCTTGGGAATACTACATAAGAGAGCTGTATTCTCTTGGTGTCTTAGCTTGAAACCAGACATGTAATTAGAAGAATCCATAAACATTTGTCACAGGAAGAAAGACCTAGTCACCAAGTTCAGAAGGAAGCACAGGAGTCACTGCATTGTCCTACACTAAGATGACACACAGTAGTGGCTGTCATGTATAACAGAAGATTAATACACTCTGTTAAATAAAAGGCCGCCCATGTGGAACCAAAGTGATAGGAACACTTGGTGCATTTCTTGAGAGCAACTGGGTGTGATCTTTGCTTTAATAACTTAGCACTGTGAACTCAAGAAACTAGTTTAAAGGCCAATGATATTTAAACAATTATTTTTACATTTTTTTCTTAAAACTTCAAAAAAAAACCTAAAACATAAAGTCAGTACATCACACAAGTTCGCCCATATCAGCATACCCTGCCCCACACACAACATGATACACATAAATACACACATCAAAATAATGGGAACACATAAGCCATATCTTTATAGAACTCAAGTGTTGATATTTTTCTTATAAATGCAGTTCTATCTTGACTTCGCTGAGCTATTAAAGACATTATTACAGAAAAAAGACAGATTAATTCATTAGAAAAGAAAAGGCTCTTTGTACAGATTATGAATATGAACTGTGCTAGTATAGAGACATTAGATTTCCACTTTTTGTAGCTTACAGTTAGTGAGGTCAGTTGAAGGACACAGCTTTGGCTCCTTATTTAAAACAGTATCCTGAACACAGTCCTGACTTTAGCAACAGGAAGAAATTATTTCATACATCTTTCAGGGTACTATATACAAGATGGAGCCTCAGGACTTGTCATCAGCACCTGATCTTGTACTTCCCCAGAGAGGCACATAAATGACCTGACACATATCATCTCCTATGCCATAGCTTGATCTGCTTAAAGGGCCCCTTGTCAATAGGATCAGGATCCATCCTTGGTGCGTGAACTGGATTTTTGGAGCCCACTACCTATGTTGGGAGAACTTGCACAGCCTTGATGAAAGGGGAGAGGTGTTGCCCTGACACTACTGAATGTACAACTGACCCATGGGAGGTCATACCTTGTTGGAGAGGGAATGGGAGTGTAGGTTGGGGGCGGAGGCTGACAGGGCAGGAGGAGGGAAGAGAGGAAGATCTATGGTTGGAATGTAAAATGAATAAACAATTCCTTAATAAAATAAATTTCCATTTTCATCCTACCTAAAAAAATAAAAAATAAAAACTCAACTTTTAGTCCCAGAATGCATACCTCTGAGAAATTCTCACCAAGAGATCAGATTTCACACAGCCGTCGGTCGATTCTTCCATTTCTCTGATTTTCTTATTTCTTGCCCATTTATGAGCTCTGAGGGGAACTTCCCTGCCTGCCATATCCCCCCCACACACACAGGAAACGACATGTCCCTTTTAGGAAGCCCATGTCTGTTCTCCTTATATACTTATACCCTTCTAGCTCTCCCTCAACATGTGATGTTTTGGTACATGTGTACATTATGCACAGCTCAAATCAGTTTATGCACACACATCTTTTCAATATTAATCATCATCACTTCACTCAGTTTCTTCTAGCTTTTGGACATACACAGTCCATTATGGGGTGGTAAAAGAGGAGGTCAACTGAGTGCCAATGATCTGTTAGTAGATCAAAAAGGAGATCTATGTGCACAGTCTACATTCCTATAAGTGGTTAGGTAAGAAGTTAGGTGTCTATTAGTAAGGTTGTATAAGAAAGGAGGGTCTCACCCTAAATTACACAAGAAATAAAGCTATCCACCTGACCTAGGAGACAGGTGTTGTTTCATTTGGCCTTGGATGATTGAAAGGCATTTTAGATAAATACACTGTTAGGAGTTCTTGGAAGCATACACACACACACACACACACACACACACACAAGTTTAGGAACTAGCCTACATATATTTTATTATATATATAAACTAAAATATCACCAAGACTTCTTAAGCCATGGCTTGCCCTTTGGAGAAGCCCTTAACTTTTCCAAGTAGTAGCTTTTGTGATAGTAGCTGAATTCCTTAATGTTTTCCCAGGGCTTGCAGCACATTATCATAATCTCAGGTCATCCTCTTGTGCACATCAAAACTTCAAACCCCTATTTAGAGCATAAACTGAATTGCCTACCTACATTTTGTGGATTTCTTTGATAGGTAAAACAATCTTGTAGTGTGATGACTTCCTTCAATGTTGTTGGTAACTGTGGATGCCCAAAACTATAGTAGATTCCATGAATTTTGATGAAGAATCTTGTTGGCATTTGATGTTCTTCAAGGTTTTGTTTCCATCATTACTAGTTTAAGCACTTTCTATGAGGCTTTTGAAAGAAATCAGATGTTTGAGATTAGAGCATGATATGGTAATGTTTCAATCACTGATTTTATTGTAAAGTTGTTATTGTATCTATTCCTTTAAGGGTCAAGGCAGGAGACTGATGCAGAAACCTCACCTACCACATAGATCCCCAAATGAGACTCAAGCTGCCAGGCATGGCAGCACGTACTCTTCTACCCACTATGCCACATCAAAGGCTTTTTTTATTTAAAGAAAACATGTTTATTATAGTGTGTGTGTGTGTGTGTGTGTGTGTGTGTGTGTGTGTGTGTGTGTGTTATGTGTATCTAGGTCCATGTAGAATGATTTACATGTCAAAGAGTAATGGAGTCTGTTTTATCCTTTCACTTTTATGTGGCTTCCACAGATTTAATGAAAATGAAGTATCTGCCCACATATAGCTTGTATTCTGATGAACCTGGCAGGATGTCAATCTGACACCCATGTTTTCTTCTCTACCACTTCATTTACAGTTTTGGAAACACACAGACAATGAAGGTTTTCGTGTTGTGTCATGTGAAGGACAGCCAAACAAAAGATCTGGATGTTTCCAATAGCATTGTAAGGCACAATTGCACCATAACATAGTTGTTTTGCTTTGGTCCTTAGTCCCTTCAAATTTACTTCAAGAATGAGTCAAGAAAACAAGTTGAGAACCACTATTCTAGCCCATGTTTTTATTTTACCACATTGTTACATTTTCAAGAAAACCTTACTTTGAAATTTATTTCCTACATCTTATCTTACATCAAGCTAGATAAGACATTTTAAGAGGCAGGAGACACTCGTGTTTGAGAACATCTACTTTGAAGTCAAATAGACGTCTGACTTTCAGCAAGAAATAAAATTCCCTGGGTTGAAGTTGCTTATCTTAGAAGTGAGTTTATTCCAGAGCTTTCCTCTGTAGTCGTGAAATGGACTAATTGTGTATCTAAATATCCAACTGTCAATATTTCTACCAGGGCTTTTAAAAAGAGCTAAAACTTTTAATAAGAGCTAAAACCTGAGATAGATATTTTTATGCTTCTTACTCTGTTCCTACTCCATTTTCTCCATTTTAATAAGAGGCAGGACAATGTACTCTGCAATGCATGCCAGAAATTTGTGGGGACTCTTTGACACTTCGCTTTCCTCTGATGTCAATTCTAATTCTTTGGCGGGACTTCTTAGCCATCTTCATGCCATGATCCATCTCTGAGCACTTCTCTCATTACTACCACCCCAGCATTGTGCCTTGCCAGGATTTGTGGGATTAGCTTCATTTATTAATTTATTCTGATATCAGCAGAGTTGTTTAAAATGGTGAAAAAATTCTGTTATCTCTTAATAGGGACATTTTCTTCTGTAAGAAACATATTTACATATATACTGGGTATAGTTATGTATTTTAATTTCTTTCTAACATCTACATCTTTATCTTTCTATGAAATATTCTGAGTTATTTGTTCTGTTATTTTTTAGTATATAATCCCTCTGTTCACTTTGTCCAACCTACTTCTAATACATACAGTGAATTTCTAAGCTCCTATGACAATATTTAAACTTTCTGGAAGTTCTTGTTGGTTATTCACAGAAACAACCCTCTCTATTCCTTATCTGCAACAACTTTGTCTTTCCCTGTGGTTTGGTAATTTTTATAGCTATATTTACTTTAAACTTATTTTTATTATATTTCCCCCATAGGCCTACTGAATCATTTGGAGTCTGAATTCTGCTGTGGGTTCTGTCTCCTGTGCTGGTCTTAGATGCTTTGTAACTTCAGGTTGTGAGTGCATATTCATTGTAGTATTCATGACATGAAGCCATGTTCTGACAAAAGTAATTTGTTTGCTGCTACTAAGTGATAGATGGTTCAGTAGACCTTGGTGGGTGTTATATGTAAATGTTGAAGTTGAGGAATTTGAAGATCATACAGATTATATGAAATGAAAGCCATGGGAAATACAGTTTTAGGCTTACGTTAACATGGCAATATTTTCCCATTCTGAACCCAGTTTAAAACAGTTCTTACTGTCTGCTTCTGTGGTTGGTTCTTTTTCGAACTTACAATGGCACTAGGTATGTTAGAACTTTAAATTCTTAGGTCTAGCATTAGTGGTCTGTGCAAAATAGATAATTACTTTCTTGAATATAAAGTGTAATTTCCTTTTCTGTGCATTTGAGAAAGGTCCTCCAGGTCACTGTGTAAAAAGCACTCCCCAGAGAGCCAAAGCATCTGTTTGAATTTCCTCTTACTTTGGACACTTGGTTGTTCATCCTGTCTTTCATTTGATCTTCTGAGAAATACCTTTTTGTCTGCTTGTTTTTAGTGGTCTATATAGTATTCTCAGCCATTTTCCATGGAAACTATTGCATGGCACATGTAATCATTGCAAATGTTTAACAGTGTTGCTTATCTTACTGGTTTATCTCTTCTGCTTACTCTCAATGAGCATTTAATTCATGTATATGCTCTCCCAGATCTAGAAGACACAGGAATTTGTGTCAATTTCTAGACATTCTCTGTCTTTAAAATCATATCTATATCTTATCTGTTTTCATTTTTCTCTTGGATCATATCATTTGTAAAAGTAGAACTAAAAGATTTGTACTTTATTCTGATAAAAACTGATGTTTTCAACACTGCTTTCTGTATTTAAGACTTTCTTATTTTTGAGTATATAATCTACATTTTCTGATTTCAATACGGCATATGAACTAGAGTTTTATGTCTAGCCTTATGTTTATCATTGAGATAAAATAAAGGATAATTTAAGGTCAATATTTTGTAAGTTGAGGATCTGAATTTTTCCACATGCTCTAGCTTGTAAATCTTTGTCTTAGATGAAAAGGAATATAGGAATATTTTTCTTTAGACTGATTTTTTTGAGAATAGGAATAGATGTTTTATTTGAGATATTATATATATATCAATATATATATATAATAAAGTGGACCCCTAAGATAACTTTGCACTTACACTAGCCTATTTATATGAAAATAGGAAATTCTCATCTTAATTCAGCCACAAGATGCATCTGGCTCAGGGCTGACAGTGTATGTCCCTCATGAGAACTGTAGATTTATTTGGGGTTGTTTCCTTCAAACCTCATGCTACCTTACCTCAAATATGTAATGTGTATTTTCAAATCTGTATAATAATTTATTCAAACAAAAAAGCATATTGGGGGTTTATAATCAAAGTACATGTACAGGTATCACACTGCAACCAAGTTTTGATTACAAATAATGCTACTAAAATGTTTAAAAATCTAACAAATGAAACATATTTGCCTTCACAGCTAAGTTGCCTATTTCACTGGATAAGTAAACTGATGTTCATATAGCTCAGGAAATTTGGGAAAGTATTCAGGACTTTAAACAGCAATCAAATCACTAAATCTGGGCGTTCAGATGCTAGTGCCAGGACAGCCTGGGTTTGTGCAACCTTTTCTCCACTCCTCCACACACACCTCAACATGTTTTCTTTGGGAGAAGTCATGGACATATAGGTTATTTGGGTTCAATCAAGAAATAAGAAATTCCCACTCTTAAAAAGAGTTTACTGTTGTTCCTGGATAGATGTTTTAGTGCTTAAAACACTCATGAATGTGGCCGGAGTTCAGAAACTAACACTCAACATAATAAACCATACATCTCTCATACCTGTAATCAACTCTATAGATTCCAATGTCCTTTCCTTTTCTTTGCATGCGTACAGGCATGTACACACACACACACACACACACACACACACACACACACACACACTTAAATATGAACCTATATAGACTCACACAAATAAAATAAAATGATCTAATAACCATCTACTTGTAAGATACATTAGACTTATCAGGATTTACAATGATGGTGTATGTTAAAAATATAGGAGACTATGAATTTCATGTCTATATACAGACACTAAATTCCTGTCAACATGGGCAGCTAAACACTCAAGTTTCTAATGAGATGTCTAAATGGCAAGTCAAACCAAATTCAAAACCATTATTTTGCTCTCTTTCTTTCCCAAATATGACCTCTGTCTGGCCAGTTTGTCTTGTTTCAACTAGACTAGTGATTTCCACATAGCCAAAGTACATTATTGAGTTTTTCAACACTCTTTTTATCCACAATAAAAGAGTCACAAAGTTGCATTTGTTCTCTTTTAAAATAGTTTTAGAATTCTATATTTCCCATTCCCATAATGCAGTATCCAGAACATTGCATAAAATAAAAGAATTCAAAAAAAAAAAAAAGAAAGGAAAGAAAAAACCAGAGTCAAAACACAAAATGATCCATTCAAAGAAAGGGGGATATGGATTTGAACAGAATTCTCTAAAGAAGAAATAAAAGTAGTTAAAATATTTCAAAAAAATTCATTATCCCTAGAAATTATAGAACTGCAAATAAAAAATTTCATGTTTTATTTTACCTTAATCACAATTGTGAAGATCAAGAAAACCACAGAAAATAAATATTGAAGGTGATATAGGGACAAGTGAATCCTCGTTTAGTGTTGCTGGTATTGCAAACTAGTCCAGATCCTGAAAAGCAATGCAGAGAACACCCAGAAAAGCCCAAGCCAAACCTGCTTTAAGATTCAGTCCTACTGCTGGGCAGTGATGGTGAATGCCTTTAATCCCAGCACTCAGGAGGCAGAGGCAGGCTGATCTCTGTGAGTTCAAGGCCAGCCTGGTCTACAAAGCAAGTTCCAGGAAAGGCTCAAAGATACACAGAGAAACCCTGTCTTGAAAAAACAAAACAAAACAAAGCAAACAACAACAAAGATCCAGTTCTACCACTCCTTTGTGTATGCCCAAAAGACTCAATGTCCTACTCCATAGAGATTTGCTCTGTTGTGTTGATTGCTTCTCGATTCCTAAAAGCTAGGGACTAGAAAAACAAAAAAACAAAAAACAAAAAACAACAAAAAAAAAACAACACAAAAAAAACCCAACTAAATGTTTTCAAAAGATGAGTGGATAATAAAAATGTGGTATGTATACTTAGGTGTCCTATTCAGCATTAAAGAAAAATTAAATCATGAAATTTTCAGCTAAATGTATGGAATTAGAAAATGATATATTAAGTAAAGTAATTCAAACCAAATAAGGAAAATGTCAGATGTTCTTTCTCATCTATCTCTCCCAATTCCAAATTTTCAGATATAAATGTAAATCTTGTGTTTATTTAATAAAACCTCTTTTTGCAAGACTGGAAACCATCACAGAAAACCACACTGATCAAAATTCAGAGAACAAGGGACTTTGTGGTACCCAGCCCCAACTCACACATCTGCAACACACCTCCTGCACCTACAGCTCAGAGCACAATGCAGAAGATGGGCCAGAAAGACCATAAGAGCCAGAGAAGAAGAAGTCCATGATGAGGTTGTATCTCCTAGAAATATCAGAGGAGCTGCACCCATAAAGTCTCACAGCATTACCGCCTAAGGAAGACCTAAACAAGGATGATGTCAATAGACCAGTTAACATGGAAGCAAACTAATCTCTTGGGGCCCCAGCTCTAGACATAGAACGATAGAGAACTAAGAAATGCTG
Source organism: Onychomys torridus (assembly GCF_903995425.1). NCBI lineage: Eukaryota > Metazoa > Chordata > Mammalia > Rodentia > Cricetidae > Onychomys > Onychomys torridus. Next base: position 53,247,824 of record NC_050445.1, on the reverse strand, counting down.
AGAATCGGAGAAATAGTCCTCCCAGGGAAGAGCCCACAATTGGCTGCACAATATGAAATACTCAGCTCTAAAATCATAGACATAAAAGTAACATTTTATACACTGAGCAGGTTGTGTTTTTGTATTTAAGCACACACACACATACACACACACACACACACACACACACACACACACACACACACACACACAAATAAAAAGAGGAGACCATGAATTTGAGAGAAAGAAAGGGACTAGTAGGAAAAAAGAAGCTGGAGGTGGGAGAGGAAAGGAGGCAAATTTCAATACTAAAAGCACCCAAAAAATCTTAATAAATATTTCAGGAATAATCTATGAAATTAATAGAATCCTAAGTTCATGATGGTATATGTGTGTGTGTGTGTGTGTGTGTGTGTGTGTGTGTGTGTGTACATTTTACTCTTGTTTATGATTTTATTTGATGACAGTTAAATCTAAATTTAACTCATGAATCTATTAGCTTATAAAATCTCTGATAATATTGGTTCTCAATAAAAACTGAGAAGGAAACAATTCATTTAAAATTCACTGAAAATAACATTTTAAACATTTCTTTATTGAGTCACAAGTAACACATAAAATGCCTTACATATTTAATGTAGGCCACTCTGTGGATTTTGGAGTAAGCAAACACTCATGCAAACAAAGATCTTTAACAATCCACAAATGAGTCAGGAGGAGGATTGGAAAACAAGAGTAAGAAAAACTCAAGACTGTTGCAATATCTATCTCATACTTTTGCACTCAGAAACAAAATGAAAGACTGACACTTCAAATGTTGCTTTCTTCTTTGATGATTTTATGATTTCTAGAATATTCCTTCTAACACATATTAGTTTCCTGCGACAGCCATTGCTAATGTATAACATTACTATATTGAATAAAGAACACAATAAATTGAAAGTGGAAATGTCAAAAAAATTAACACATGTGATCGAGCTTATTAGAACATCTGTTTAGTATCCTTTTGATCTCCCAAATTTATACAATGCTCTCATCAAGGACCACAACACCCACATTTCTTATCACAAAGAAACTGTTTTGATTACTAAAGGAGCTGAAGATTACATTTGAAATTCCTGTTCTGGTTTCTTCCATATCCAATGCTTCAGTTTTAAAATTTCTGGTATGCAAATAATTCCTCTTGAGTGAGGAGGAAACCAAAGGACAAGGCAGCATCCTTAATTCTTCATGGAGGGGACAATTTTCATTTTAGATTATGTGTATGTGAAACAGATAAACAGGGGGTGACTCCTCTTAGATTGCTGTGCATGCATGTGACTCCTACTTTACCAGCAATGGGTCAAACAGCAGTGACTAATAAGGCTAATAAGACTGATTCTGTGTTGGAGCTAGCAAATCCTTTATCAGTACTTCTGCCACTCTGCTTATGTGGCCTCTTTGTTAAGATTATGCCTTTCATCTATGGGACCCAATCCCTTTCATATACAGTTTCAGCAAGGAGCTTATAAAATGTGTATTAAAGCAGTATTGACTTGTACAACAATAAAAAGTACAATTAGGCTTCCAACACAGAGAATTTCTAATTTGCATAAAAACCTCTCTAACCTATTCCTTTTACTGCAGAGCATAACCAAAAGGTTATATTCTGTTCCATGCACCAGTAATTACTCTAAAATCACTAGATAGACGTACCTATGTAATAGTGTCCCATTCTTTATGCAGATCATTAAAATGAAATTCATGTGCAAGATGTATCAATAGAAAATACTATTAAAATCATTAGAAAAAAATGACCAAACACAATGGATGCCTTTTACATAATATCAAATAATATAATAATTTAAGATAGATTCTTATTGAAAGCCACTGTTTTCATAACAAAAATCTTCCCAAGGGTCAGGCTAAAGCAGACTTTCATCATACCTTTTAATTGGTGCTTCTAATTTCTATGATGCGAAGTTTTAAAAGACAGCTTTTGGTTATGAGAAAGTATAATTATGAAAAGACATTGTAAAATGTAGGTAAACCAACTGCAGGGCTTAAGTGATTTAAAAAAAAATAGAATATTTTGATGAAATAAATTTTCCCTCAGAGTGTAATTTAGTCTTTGTATCATGAACCTTGTCACACAAAATGCTCATTTATCTCATATACTCAAGAACTGGAATTTCAAGTTCAAGACAATGAAAGCCTGTGAGACTCTTGTGGATGGTATAGTTTTGATTTCCTTAAATGTCTCATGGGGAACCATGTTCAGAGTGTGGCTGGTTCTCTCCTTCTTGCAAAGGTGGCGTGATGGTGCTTTATGGCCACTGTGGATGGGCCTTCCCTATGGTGGTTTAATAAAGAGCAACGCAGCTCTGCCGGGGTAACACAGAGTGACATTGCCTCGGGTCATTGCAGGGCATGTCACATCATGTAACACAACATAACTGGATCCAACAGGTCAGGTGCCTGTTGCCTATTTGTTGGAAATGCCTTTTATTTCTTTGCCAGCAGAGAGGCCATGTCACCATGTATAATGAAATGTCAGTTCTAGCTCTGGGAGGAAGGAATACTAAAGGAAATCATCTCCTCCCCAATTACAGCAGGCCCTGTTCAGCCTTGAGTTACTTAGAGTGCACATCAGTAATAAGAAGATTGTTAATATTATTGAAACTGAGCTGAAGAAAGTCTATTTTAATTAGTAAAAATTTAAGACTAGATAAATGTTGGTGTATTCACAATGCTATATTCTTTATAGCTGTATAATAAAACTTCAACATGAGAGGGAAGCTATAAAGAAAGCAATAGTGAATAAATTTATTTTACAAACAATAATATATTTTGTATGAATAGGAAATTGATAAATGACTAAATAATCTCTTTTTTCTTTAAAGTTCATATTAACCAAGGTTATTGATTAAGAAGTTACTTGTATTGCACCATTCCTGAATTGATTAAGAGAGATAGTCACTTTGGTTGGTGTGTCTAAATGTATGATGAAGACATTAGTCACATCACCTACCTTCAACCTGCTTTAGCTAAACAAAGGAACAATATGGATGGAAATTCCACATTAGAGAATGAGTAAATATTAAACCCAGTATCATGTCTGCTAACCCTAGTGATGGCAAAGAATCCATTCCTTGCCAAGAGCAGGAAACACTGAGGCAAATAGGGTGCCAACTAGGATGTTTATCTATTTAGAGTAAAAGCAACCCAACACGAAGAACATTTAAACTACAGACAGTGAAAACTTAGGTGTCCTGGATCTGAATTCATTAAGACTTTCTGTGAGCTTGTGTAATCTCACGGGAAATTCAAGTCTTCCTACAAAGGGCAAAAAATATACTAGAAGTGGGCAATTTTGAAAATGTTAAATGGACCTTTATAAAGGTGAAGAGACTTTTCTTTCAAAGTGGATTTTAGCATGTAAAAGATTTACTTAGGGATAAAACAATGGGGTGTTTCACTAAAAATTTTGCAAGAAAAAAGTCACATAGCAACACTATAAAAAAATCCATGTTAAATAAAACTAATGTGTATACAACATCAGTCCATATAATCAGCTTTTGCACTGACTTTGTTGTCAGGTACTGTGTCTTACTAGACTATAATCAGCTGCTGGAAATTTAGGGAAGTAATTGAGTTCAAAGAACACTATAGAAACTGGCTGCTGTTTTGGAAGAGGCATGACACATTTGTCCCATGATCTGGATGGGATAATGAGGAGGATATGAACAAGGGACAAAAATGGTGACAATAAACCCTTCAAATTTTACAAAGTCGCTTTACTATTTAATCGGTACTGTTACAGGTTTTTCAGCTCACAGATAGATGTACATTTACTAATAGGTTGTCATCTAAGTCAAATATGAGCCATTTCAGAATTTTCCATCACTTCAAATAATTTGTCACATTACTCACAAATTTCCTCCATTAGTTCCCATAATCAAGATTTGACTGTGCATATATTATAGGTAAGAGACAGAAACTAATATATGCATCAAGAAAGAACCATTAATAAACACAGTTGTCAGAATTCACTTCATAATTTTCTTTCAAAATATAACTACCCTGTCAGCAAAGGAGACCTCTGTGGCTTTTCCTTTGACTATCGCACTGCTGAAGCAGAGAAGCAAAATTTCCTGGGGAATCCTGTGCTGGAGAAAGGGGAAGTCTGAAGCCCTAGTGCCAGCCAGGGGAGGACTTCCCTTCCAGGAGGAGAAACCACACAGTTCTGATAACCTACAGAACCATCTTGTAGGAGAGACGAGAGACAAGACAATGATGACTCAGAGGTAATGGGTGGGACCACACCTGGCCAGGTGACTATGCATACTGCTTCCTCTCAAGAGAGAGACCTGGCGAGTCACTAGACCTTTTTACTTGTTCTCCCTTCCAACGTGGTCCTAGTAAATGAATTTCCTGTCTCAGCTGTCCACAATTACTTGTCTGTTTAGTTGGCACATTAGCAGTCAGGTGGCCCTTACAATCTTATTGGGGTTCCCACATACTCAGGCTTTTACTCTAATGTCTCCAATAACAAAAGGACAATGGTTTTCAGCTTAAATGAAATCAGTATCTCCAAACACAAACTATTTGAAATATTTGACATATCTGGCATATGTTATATTGCCTTGTTTTGAAAATGGAAGCCCTAATCCAAAGAAGTAAACTTCCAAAGGACAGAAGAGCTCCGTTAAAATACAAGACTATTGTAGCTGCTGATTGCCTGTCAACTCACCTCTACAGTGCAGTATTCACCAGCATGCTGATGGTCTTAAGCTGTTGCATAAGTAACTGAAATTCAATTTGAACTGATGAGAGTTAAAAACAAAATATTATCCTGCTTTTCCTCAAACAAGCCAAAACTCATCAGGCTTATTAAACTGTCCTGAGTCGATGTGTTGGAGCACAGAATGGAGCAGGCTTGCTCAGAGACTTCATGTGACCAGAAGAGTACTAACTACACCCTACACCAGGCTGTCTCCGTATCTGTTTCATATGTGAGTCACTCTTATTCTTTATCTTCTCAAAACATCTGAAGAGTAGACGGATTAAAACAAAACAAAACACCTAAAACAACAACAAAAATCTCTGGGGCTATGATAAGGTGACTACACATAATCATCCTATCCCTTCCTCCCCCCCTTCCTTCCTTTTTTTTTTTTTTTTTCTGTTGTTGTTGAACAGATTTTATTTTTTCCAGTATATTCTAATTGCAGTATCATTTCTTGACTGCATTTGGTTTGTTATTACATGTCTTAAACTGTCTGACAAATTGTAAAGCAAGCTGGGACTATATAGTGTTAGTACCTAAAATTAAATAATCATCAATAATGGCCAATGAAGAATTCAAACATTCCCATATGATGAGACACCAACATGGTAAGAGTTTTGATCCTTAGGTGTCTTCAGATGCTTGAAGAATTGATACTCCCTTCACAAAACTTGTCTTTGGCACAGTAGAGCAGTGCAGGAATCGGAGTGGACTGCTGTGTTTTCCTTTGGCTTTTAACTTGACTGGCAAAGAAAGTTCACACTATGTAAAGATTATCAAAACTATGTACCAACAAGTCTGCAGGATTTGTTACACTTACACAAGGAAGTCAGACTGCAAAATAAAACCGTTTCTCTGTTTGTGGATGTGGGGATGAACATATGGCCCACACCTGGAATTTATAGAGGCTTTTACCTAATAAAACCTTCTGAGACATTCCAAGAATGACAACAAAGTGACATACGGAGCAGAGCTGCCAGAGGTAATCTTCTTCACCTCCTGCTTCTTTTAAAACAGAAAACATAAAACTAACAACTCACCGCCCCTGCCATGCTTATGAAATGTGCATTAAGGAGGTGGGAACCCAAGTCTCCTGACAAAGGTGCCATTATATCATGGCTGCAAGTGTCTCTCTGGATTGTCTCAGAAAGAACTGGTTTATGAGGCAGAGGACTGACTGGTAAGCATATGATTAAAACATGGAATGAGACAAAGTGCAAGATCCAATTCAAAGTTTAAAGTGTTTTTAGTTAGAATGTTTTTAGAGTGGAAAACATTCCTAAGCGATAAAACCACATCCACATTGACATATGACTTTTTAAAAAAAAATCTGTTAAATTTAGCTTCAATTTAGGGAAATGTCATTTGAAAGGTAACATAAGCTTAATCTACAGGTTAAATCTGAAATTACAAATCAGTAGAAGAAACCTTGATCAGATGCAGATTGAAAAATATATCATTAAGATACCAGGAAGGACAACATAAAAAGATATGGATCTGGTGACACATGTAAATCAATATAGCAAAAATGTTTTTCATATTTTGCAAACAATACTTTTCATACACTAAAGTTTACTTTTCAACAAAATTACAATTAGCCTGGCCCCCATTCTGAACCTTACTTTGCCTGACTCAGATCTGAGCATATTATAATACAGAACCTAGGTTCAGCATATTTTTCATGCTATCTCTCTGGGACCTTCAGTCTTAAAATCTGACTCCTTTTCAATAATAATCAGAGGCAGATTGACAAAAGAACAACTGTGCAAAAATGAACCAAAAGCTGTAAATACCTCTTAGGAACCAAAACAAAAATGAAATTTCCCTATTGTGCCTTCCAGAAAAATAAGCTTTCTACCTCTTTGAGATAATAAGCCACCAACAGAGCAAAATAATAGTGATAATATTAATAATAATAACAACAACAATAGTGGCTGTATTGCTACAACATGGAAAAGAGAACTTGGCTTATCCTGGAGGAATAGACATGCCTGAATGTTATCTAAGGCATATTCCTTGAGACATGGTAGGGAAGGCTACGTGGGGCAGGGATCATGGGAGCCAAGAGCCAAGATGGGAAATATAATCTTATTTATTACTTTTCCATCACCATAAGAAATAAATGTGAGAAAAACAATGAAAAAGACATCTTTTTAACTCACGGCTTCAGTGATTTTCATTCATGGCTAGCTAACACTATTGCGTTCACACCCATGAAAAGACAGAGCACCATGGCAGAAGAGCACAGTAGAAGAAAGCGCTCCTAACATTGTGGCAACTGGGAAAACAATTAAGTAACAGGAAGGAGTTGTGTTCAATGGTACAACTTCAAAGCCAAGTCCCCAGTGACCCACTTCCTCCAGTTAGGGCCCTTTATCCACAGTTCATTTCAAAGTAGTCTAATCATACTCTGAATCCATCAGTGGATCAGGTGATGTCAAAACTCTCATGACTCACTCATACCTCAATGATTGATTCTAGCGGCTAGAGACCACGTCTCCAACATATGAGCCTTTTAGGGACACTTCAACTCCAAACCACAATGCACTAAGTTCTCTCTCAGAGCTGTTTTTGAAGGAGCCTTATGTTTAAAAACCATCTCTTATTTCCATCAGAATACAAAGGAACAGAATTTGGCTTTTAATCTGATAATGTAGCTTACTCTTTCACTGAAATAATCCATGTAAACTTCCCCATTTAAATTGTAGTTTGATTACCAGTCAGGTCGTAAGGAAATGGCGACTGAGTGATGTCAGAACGGGGGTTATCATATAGTTAAGAGATAGAAAAAGTCCTGTTGGAGGTGTGGAGATGATATAAAAGAGAACTCCTTTATACTACTATTGTAAATGTACCGAGTGTCCATTATGAAAATTACTGTGAGGTTTCTCAGAAAAGTAAAAGCAGAGCTGTCATCATGGAGCATTTGCTCATCTGCTGGTGTATACCAATAAGGAAACAATATCAGCATCCCATGAAGATCAGTGTAGCCCATGATTTTTACAGCAGTATTCACATTTTATTTTAGCTAAACAGGAAGTAATGCACAACACTACTCACAATGAGTACTATTGGTGTCCACCGATAGATGAAGGGCTAAAAATATATAAAATATTATATATAATGAAACATAATTCAGTCATGGAATGAGAAACTTGCTATATGATATCATTTTATATGTAAAACCTAAAACACTCAAATATATAGAAACACGGAATAGAAAACTGACTAATGGGGGGTATAAGTTAAGTATAATTAGTAAGACTAGAGAGACAATATGTTACGCCAAGAGAATATTTGTTGATATTGGCCATATACTAAATATCTCAAAGCTGTTAATTGTATGTGCTCTCACCACAAAAAGGGAAGGAGTACAACGGGTGTTTAACTACACTCCACTGACTCCCAAACTTATGGGAAAATAAAATAACGTGCTATTCTTTGTGATGATTTGTGGCTCACTGTCTGGTAGTTGATAAATAAAGATTTTAGAATTAGTTCATAGCCAAAATTTTTCTCATTAACTATCCTGAAATCTGTGTTTTAGATGTTTTACATTACAAATATCATTTAGAAGACTTTGTTTTATATAGTGCAATTGATTTACATTATAATTAAAGTCAGTGACTGAAGGCTTCCTAAGAAATACTGAGCCATCTCTTTGACTAATGATTAAAACTAAGAATAAAACAACAGCAAATAAGAACAGCAAAAGCATAGCAGAGGGACCAAATAATTAGGAGGAAGGTTTTCAGCAAATACTGGTCATAGAAAGCACTCAAATTCCTTAGCCCATGCCAATCATTAAAGTTAATGGAGAATTCATAATAACTTCTAATAATTGAAAGCAGTGGAGAATTGCTAGCACATGCTGATCAGCAACGTTAATGGAAAAATTCTCACTCCAAACTGCTCGTTTTCAGATATCATCTCAGAATAGCAAAAAGCCGTAAGTGTAAGTTGTGACTCTTTTGTTGACAGTTTCCATTACTTTGAATTAATCACATGTATGTGATGTGAAATAGGCACACCCTATTGTGGCAACAGGGGTTTAATTATGACTCCATGTGTATTTGCCAAAGTGTATTTCTTATGACTTAGGTGCCCCGAAAATGGAAGTGATCACCTGCTAATTATGCCCAGGATCCCTGAGAGCTGTCTAGCATGATAATCTGGTCTGCACATTTGAAATCCTGAAAGGCCTCTTTCTTCCTAGTGCACATCAAATGTGCCAGTTTCCTCAGTGTATAAGAAAACCAACAATTCCCCAGAAAATAGGCTGTATGGAAACATCACAGTCCCCATCTTCTCTTTAAACAAGCACAGATTTGACTTCTTCTTTTTATAAAACCCACTCTTCTTGCATTAGTTCCTAGCCTCATATTCATCTCTGTTATTTAAATTTTTCTTAGTTCAGGAGTAGCTATCCAGTGAGTTGAAGACCATCAGGTAACACGCTTCTGTCCACCAGGAATCGCATGTGCAAACATTGGGCCAGACTGATGTCTTGTACCTCAGTCCTCCTGTCTGCTAACAACCATCTGCAGCAACAACAAAAGTCTGTCCCCCTAAATATTCCCACCCCTGGCAGGCTTTGTACATCCCATTTTCCTTCCCTCCATGCAGTTGCTCTATTCTTCATTCTGTGTGTGTGCTTCCAACATATTTCTCCTTCCACACCTACCCTTAACTCTACCTCTACTATCAGACACTTGCTGATTATCCTCTGATATCACTTATTTGCATAAGCTAGCCTTCATCATCTAGGTTGTGGATTTTATACTCAAAGTGCCCTGTATTCTTTCACTTCTATTATTATTTAAATCCCAATCTACTTTACTTGAATTTCACAACTAGATAGGAAGTGAATTTTTTTCTCCAGTAAGAACATCAGATTTTTTTCCTTTCTTATATGTTTCCATGGCTTCTACAAAAGAAAATAATAACAAAGGAGTTGGGGCAAAGGAATGAGAATACATATACCCAATGTAATGATTGATCAAAATTTTAAACATTTAAGAATTACTAGAGTCCCATGAATATCAGTTTCTCATCCTTTTAATGGGAGAATTCTTGAGTTTTTCACCTAACACTGGACTATGAGAGCAAATATAAGCAAGTGTTAATGGAAATATATATTATTATTTTAGTAACTGCTCAACACAGATGTTAGAATTCAAAACTATAGGTTTTATTTTTCATGATGAAGATAGGAAAGAGCATATAGCAAGTAGCAAATGACACTTCAGCAGTCTTTGGCCCTGGTCATAAAAATTGGTGATGTGTAGGTCTGTAAGGTAATAGGAAATTAAGATATCAGGGAGAAATAAATATGCTAATAATGTAACAATAAATAAGTATCCCAAGAAACTACTAATGATCCAATAACAGCCATGCTGCAGGTGGCTTTTTTCTGTCTTCCCCCCAGTTTCCAAATAACCACACTGAGACTTATCATTAATTATAAATGCTTGGCCAATAGCTCTGGGTTGTTATTAGCTAACTCTTACATTTTTTAATCAACCTATATTTCTTATCTACATTCTTCAACGTGGCTTACTATCTTTTCTCAGTATGGAAACTTTATCTCCTGTTTCCTCTGCATCTCCTCTTCTTTGCACTCAGTTTTTTTTTCTACCAGTTCTGCTGGACCTCTACCTGTCCAGCTATTGGCCAGTCAACTTCTTGATTAACCCACTCAAAGTGATATATATTCACACAGTGTAAAGGAATATTCCACACCCTGCCTGCATGCATATAGTGATAGCACTAAGTGGACTCTGTTTTTCAAAAAGAGTACATTAAGTGAGGTGAAGAAAGTCATGGAAGGAATAAGAAAGGAATTATAGTGGATATAATCGGGGTGGTGGATTTGTTTAAAACATATGCATGTGTCTAATTCTCAAACAATAAAAATTATTATTATTATTATTATTATTATTATTATTACTATTATTGTTATTATCATTATCTTTATTATTTCACAAAGGGAGATTGTCCTGGATTGTCTAGGTTGGCCCCATATAATCATGAAAGTCTAAAGGTGAGAAAACAGGAGGCAGAGGTGCCGTTATAGAGTGGTGCAGTAGGAGAAGGATTTCTGTGGAAGTCCATGTCAACTCATGCTCCTGTAAGCACATCAATAAGCCTGTTTAGGTACAAAGCTGTACTTGACAGAATTTTTCTTTGATCTGTTAGTTCCTTCCTTATTTGAGATGATAGACATTTCTTTTCTATCTATCCAGGAAAGACATGCAAAAGGAGCAGAACATTTCACAGTTATAAAAATGCATAATGATAATATATAGAGAAGATAGAAGATATCATTATCATGGAGGCAATATCACACACCTTCACAATGAGAAAAGTTCCCAAAAGGAAAAAGAACGAAGCTGAAACAGGGAAACTGATCAAGGCCAGCCTGGGCTACATGACTATACCCTCTCTCTCAAACTAAGTTCAAATACAACATTGCCAAATCAATTGCAACAAAGAAATGTAAACTGAAGTCTGAGAAACTCGTAAAAACTAGAAATTAATTATCAAAATGAAAGCCTCACAGAAGATTTCTGTTTCATATTTACACTGACAATTTTATTACCTTCTCTTAGTGGTATCAATTACTGAGCAAGACTGTATCAAATTGGCATCTTTGATCAAAAATTTAAGATTATGATAATGTGTTCATTTCAATCTAGAACTCTACCTAAAATAAAATACTGTATGTGTGTGCTATCCATGTATAAAGAAGAAAGAATGGCTGTACCTATTTACCTAACAATATACAAAGAGTAAGATGGATTATTATAGTCACAATGCCAGATGACAACGCAGTATTAGAATTAGTGTGTACTAGAATTGCATACTATGTAAAAAAAAAAGCATAGCAAAGCAAGTACATATTCCTTATAAAATATACTTCATATATAGTTTTAAGCATGTAATACCTAGTATTTGAAAAGCTACAATGAGATACAAATAAAACAATAAACATTACTAAGAATTTGACATCAGACCCTCATGACATAGTACTATACACATAAACAGGAATCTCATGCAGTTTTTACAAAAGAAAATTGGAATAATCCTAAAAATAAAGTAAAAGTATAATTTTAAAATGAAAAAGTTTCAGGAACTCTCTTTAAAAAGAATAGCATATCAGAAATTCTGTTAAAAATCTTCCTTAACAACTGTGGCAAGTTTCAAGAATAGAGAATAAAGAAAAAATGTGAAAGCAATTACTATTTAAATACTTTAAAAATGGAATTCTGGACAGGAAGGATGTGAGTTTCCACATCAAAAGGATTCAATAACTAGAGAGCACAATGAATGCAGTCAGACCAGACGTATGGCAATGAGGAGCAAGAGGAAAATCTCAGAACACTGGGTAAAAAGAGCAGCTAACACAAGTAAACAACGCCTAGTGAAGAATCATGGTACTTGACATTCTAAGGTGGGACCTCAGGAAGATGTTGTACTCCTTAAATTTTTGGTTGTGAGCCTAGCCTTTAACAGCTGAGCTATCTCTCCAGCCTAATGTTGTACTCCTTAATAGAAACATTCCTGAAACATCCAGGAAGGGCAGCAAAGTCCCACAAAGGCACACAATGATGTAAAAACCAAGTTTTACTTCCTATTTCACAGAAAAATCAAACAAATGACATAAAGCAACTAATATTTGGAAAAATGTAGAAAGGATATACAGGCTAGGGAGAGTGCTGGACCTGCCAAATTAGTGATAGACACACAAAAGAAAAAGAAGAAAACCCTAAGAAAATACTAGTAGTCATATTTTGAAAATAAAAGATATTTAGATAGCTGGGGATGTGTCTGAGAGGTGAGTGTTTTGCTGACCAAGCCACAAGGCCTTGACTTCAGTAGTCAGCATCACAGATAAAAGCTGTCCTGTTTTCAGGGCTAAAAGATTGCCTTGGTGAGTAGAAAGTTGCTGCTCTTGCAGAAGAAGAACCCCCAACTGAGTGGCTCTTAACTGCCTGTAACTCCAGCTCTAGAGTTCCCATCGGCATGGACACAGACATGCACACACACACACACACACACACACACACACACACACACACACACCTAAGCAACAAAGACATTAAATTAAAAAAAATACATTTAAATGCATATTGAAACACTACATGTATGAGACTGAACTTTAATAATATTTACCTAGCAGGGTAAAACACCAGTGATTTAATTGCTTGAAACTGCTATATACTAAAGAGAGGATAATCTGGTTAGTGTTGGGAAGATCATTATGAAATTTCTAAAAGAGAACATTTAAAATTGAAAAATCCATAAATAGTACATTAGATAACAGTTTTAGTAATATAAAAATAATAGCCATAAAGAATAGGGCTGTTGTTTTTGTATACTTTTAAGGACTACATTTTTAAAACTTTTATAACTATCACTTTTATGAAAATGAAAACTAACTTTTTAAAAAAATTACACTTTTAAAAGAATGTAGGTTTGTGTCTGCAGCCACTAGAGGGCAAATATTTCATCAATCTCATGAGAGGGGGAAGAGGGGAACATACTGTCATAGTCTGCATAGGCTGGATTAGTGCTGGTCAAATAAGCCAGCTGGTCACTGGCAAAAAAAAAAAAAAAAAAAAAAAAAAAAAAAATGCATGCTATAAGCATTAAAATTTTAATTCATTATAGCATTGAATTTTCATAAAAACAACATGATAGAAGTGATGGAGAACCTACCTTCACAAAAATATTTTATTCCCCCACTTACAACATTAAATTACCAGAAAAGATATTTTAGCATAAGTTGTTTGCTTTTTTGCCCCGAAATGATTGTCAATTCCTTTATAACAAACAAATGAGGTCAAATTCAATTTGTTGTCTGAGAGACATTAATTATAGAAGAGAAAGCTCTCTTTTGGATATGAACTTTACCCATCCGATAAGGAAATGAGGCAGCTGCATGGAGGAATGGAAGAGAGAGACAGAGAGAGAGAGAGAGAGAGAGAGAGACAGACAGACAGAGACAGAGACAGAGACAGAGAGTCAGAGAGAGAAGGAGATATTGGATTGCTGCTTTGTAAACAGATGCAGAAGTGGAGGCCAAATGAGCAAAGCTCAGCAATTTGTAGGAATTATTTGATGAAACACAACCTAAAAATTCCTGCTAAGTATTTAACGATTCTCTTTGTGTACAATATTAACATGGTCATTGCTGCTACAGGACAAGAACCTTGTCGAGTTTACTTTGTTCAGGGCAGGAAACATCATGACAAATAGGATGCCCATGAGGTATGTTGTCTAAATTGGAATATTTTGAAAAGACAAAAGGGATGTTATTAACAATTATAGACCCAGAGCATGACTGGTGGAGAGCTCTCTATGCTGATACGACTGACACTGTGTAACAATACATCCGTCACTGGAGAGCCAGCAGGAAATAAGCAGCTGTGTTGGTTTTTAAGGCATACCTAATTGAGGAACATCTGGTGGCAGGTAGCCAGCCCATTAAAAATCAATTATACTCAACCACTTGCATCTGAGCCATACTGCACCAATCTCCTCACACTCATCAGATCCACATGTTCCTGAATAAACACACACACCACACAGGCCAGTGCCTTTGAACTTCTTGTGGTTGGAAGTGAATTTCATCAGTGGCTTTCCTCTGACCCATGGAAAAGAGAAGCATTCCTGTTGATCCACTCCTTACTGTTGACAGGGTGAGAGACCAGGAAATGTTTTGAATAAAGCTCTCAATGCAATAGTAACCAGAGAACACATCACTCTGTGTAGTTCTTGAGTATACAGAGTATTTTATAAATAACAGAGGTTTGGTGATTGTGATCATGGAGTAGACGCAAGGGCTTCAAGGCAACTAAGAATTCCTTTTATTAAAATTAGAATGCCAGTTTGGGATATGAAAAAAAATTTATATGAATTCTAACTCAAGTGCTGTTTGCATATTCCTATATTAGAAATATTTATTGGCAGTTTAAATAACAGAGAATGATTAGTTAGCAAGCCACATTCTTCTATATGAGGCATTATCACAAGAGTTACTATACTAGAGACAAGCCCATGAAGGTAAACTAATGGGCCTAGTATCTAGAACACAGCACCAAGGAAAGCCAAAACAGAACTCAAGTGATCTTTGAAGCAAAAGCTGTGAACAGCATAGGAGAAGGATGAAATAAGTTATGCATGCTTCACAGACCTAGAAGTACCATGGACAGTCCACACTGAAGTAAAAGATAAAGAATCTTTAGAAAATAAACCAAAACTTTACAAAAAACCATCCATCAAATAACTCTATAGGTTCAAAAAGGTATCCAACTAGATCCTCAGAGAAAACAGGAGAGGGGCTATCATTTCCTTTCTCCCTCTCTATGTCCTAATGGGTATGTTACAAAGTTGCTTTCTTCTCTTTTCCCAAGAAAGATTTGAATGGAGTGTGAGCAATGTATGTGATAAGTTAAAACTGAGACATTAAAAAATAAGAGCTTCCCTTTGCCATTAGTTTGCTTAATCCAGTTTTCCTATAGATCAGGAATAATTTATAATTATTATTAATGTTATAATTTGAAACACAAAATGTGCAAAACAAATGAGTTAATTCATTATCTTGGCTTTGTATTCCAAACATCCCTTCTTTTAAACTAGGGTTTAGTGGTTGTCTATTTGTACTTATAATTTAATTCTCAAATTTGGAAAGAATCTTCAAGATAATTTTAGTTCAATCCCCTTCTTTAAAGATGAATTAATTGAGGCTTTGAAGGCTGATCCAAGGTCAGATTTCCTTCAGGTCATGCACCTTGTAAACGGAGATTGGACCCTTAAAGACAGCATTCCTGGCTCTGAGTTTGCTGCTATATTTTTTCAACTGTTTATTTTTTAATGTTTTATACTGACATATTTATGAAGAACTAAGCCTGATTATGGCATAACATAATTTAAACCCATATTGAAACTTTGGAACTAAAATGTAAGCAAACTAACATTTGTTAAGCTAGTTAACTATTCATCATTTCCATGATTTAAATGAGCGATCATTTGTCATTTATAATTTCTCATAAGGCTCACTTATGTAACATACTTACACATATTTATTATCATATAGATACTGCAATAAACATACATATATGTATATGTTTAAAATATGTATTATAAAATATTGTATTCTGTATTAGAGTTTATCTAGAATATGACACCAAAAGTCTTAGTCATGCCCAGTACATGTTGGCATATACATATGTATATATAAGGTAATTATATAAACTGTGATTAATAAAATTCATAGTTAATCAATGTTAAATAGCTTGGTATTTTTGTATTGTGTTCAGGACTGTATTTCCAGGTCTATCTTAAAAACAAATGGCCTTCTCACTCATAAGAAGCTGCTATTTCAAATTTACTCTAGCTTAGAAAACAAAAGTTCAAGCATTTTATCATAAATTATGACTTTTTCTGACAACATATGTTGCTTTCAAAAAGAAGAGTAACCAGAGTGACACAGAAGATACTTTGCACTACTTTACCCTCACTGAAAGGCTGGGCCAGAGAGCTGTACAGCGATAACAATGTGAAAATCTTTATATGAAGTTGTTCACCAGAGACTTGTCAATAGGCTGAGCCATATTGGATGTGGCAGTCTTACTACTGGGACAGTATTTGCCTTGAAGTTCTATCTTTTCTCTTTTTCAATGTCAGCCTGAAGGCTCTTAGACAACATATGTTCATTTCATGTCTTAGAGAAATTGCTTCTGGTATTGCGAATGCATTACCACACCGAGCTCTCTTGTAAAACAGATGGTACATATTAAGGTCTCGGTTTCTTGTGCAGTTTTACTAACAATGGCACCACATTCTTCACATTGACAAAAGTATCATCAGCATCATGCAGTGCGGCCCTTGACTGTGTCAGGATGCTAAATGAGCTCCTCAAACAGAAAGATCAATGATGAAGGTGAGCCAAACCCCTCAAAGAACTACAGACTGAAAGTGGTCATTTCTTCAAACTGTTCTCTTAATATTTTAGCCAGGAAACACTCTGCTCTACTCTTTCGAGACCCTCTGTCAAATGGCTTTTCAAGTAAACACAATGACAAACAGAATAGTCAACTTTCTGAAAGAAGATTTTGAAGTACACACGCAGCCAGGTTCAGTGTAAGTGACAGCTTTTGATTTAAACAGGATCTGATTTTTAAACAGGCTGCTTAGTGCCACCAGAGGTACTCTCAGAACTGGACTACTTCAGGTTGAAAGGCAAATTTGGATACACTTTAATAAGTTTAGAGAACATGCTATGAGTCACTATCATTTATTTGGAAGACTCTATAATGATCTCTAAAAAGAAGTTCCATTGAATGAGAAGACCCAGCAAATCTGTAAATTTGGGAAATTACTTGCACAGAACTTTCCAAAATTGATGTCTAATTTGCCTACTAGCTGGTAACAGTGTCTAGATCTCTCCTAGTCTGTCTCTCTGTCTCTCTTTCTGCCTCTGTCTCTCTGTCTCTGTCTCTGTCTGTCTCTCTCTCTGTGTCTCTGTCTCTCTCTCTGTGTAGAATGTGCCCTTCATATGCATGCAAGTGCCCACAGAGATCAGAAGAGGGCTTTGGATCTACAGAAGCTAAAGTTACAGGACTTTGCAATCCACCTGATGTGGGTGGTGGGAAAAAAATCAGGTCCTCTGTAAGAGCAAAACACTCTTTTTAACCATTGAGCCATCTACCCAGCAACTCCTCATTTTTCTTATACCCAAGAAGATCATTGTTTTCTGTTTGTTTGTTTTCTGTCCTTGGTTTTAATTAATTAATTAGTTTATTATTTTTGAACAGGTAACATTTTTATTTTCATAGAAAGAATATAACCATATGTAAAGGACAAGGACAACTCAGGAAATGGTGGTGAATGCCTTTAATCCCAGCACTTGGCATGCAGAAACAGATGAATCTCCTTGATTTTGAGCCCATGCTGATCTACAGAGCTAGTTTCAGAACAGCCAGGGCTACACAAAGAAACACTGTCTCAAACAAAAAAAAAAGGACAATTTTTAACAAGCCAAGCTAATATTTTTCAAATTTTTATTTCGATAGTTCTTTTTCTAAAGAGTGGGAATACACAAACAAACACACACAGAGGGGGCCGTTCTTTTCCTTGACCAACTTCTCTGGTCATATACTTCTGATGTTATAGTGCACAGAAGTTGCAAGAGGGCAACACAGTGCATCACAGAAAAACAGACGTGAGAGTGGGAGGGGGTTTATTCGGAATAAGGATTTTGATGTGAGGGGGGCATGAGGGAAGATAATGGGGGAGCAGTGACTAAAATTAATTATATACATGTGTAATTTACTGAGGAATAAGAAGATAAAAAGTTGCAAGAATGGACACTTGTATCATTTCTTTTTCATTTCTTTTTTTCCAACCAGAGAGGAAAAGTGCAACTTCTCTCTGAGGAATGTGACGTTGTCTACAGGTTTATTATGTGATGGTGCTGGATTCTTTTGGCTATGATATTGTGGAAGATCTTAACTTCTGACTTCTATAGGGATCCTGGTCTCTATTTTTCTCATAATTTTTCCAGTTCAACTTTGTCTATCAAGTAACCATTTGCTTTTAAAATAAACTAGTGTCTATTCTTCCTGGGAGACTTTGCTTCTTCTTGTTCTACAGCTTTCATGTGTGCTGTCAAAGTCACTAGTGTGAGATTTCTCAAGATTCTTTATGTGGGCATTTAGTGCTATGAATTTCCCTCTTAGCACTGCTTTCATAGTGTCCCATAAGTTTGGGTATGTGGTGTATTCATTTTCATTGATCTCTAGGAAGTCTTTAATTTCTTTCTTTATTTCTTCCTTAACCAATTGGCGATTCACTTGAACATTATTCAGTTTCCATGAGATTGTAGGTTTTCTGTAGTTTTTGTTGTTGTTGAAATTTAACTTTAAACCATGGTGGTCTGATAGAACACAGGAGGTTATTCTAATTGTTTTGTATCTGTTGAGATTTGCTTTGTGGCCAAGTATGTGGTTGATTTTAGAGAAGGTTCTATAGGGTGCTGAGAGGAAGGGCAAGATTTGAGTGAAAGAAAGCTTAGGGGAGCAGGAGATCCCAGCTGGATCAAGAACAGAAAGGGAGAACAAGGAATAACAGACCATGATAAATGAAGACCACATGAGAACAGGAAGAAGCAAACTGCTAGAGAGGACCCCAGAAATCCACAATGATACCTCCACTGTAGACTACTGGCAATGGTCAAGAGAAAGCCCGACCTAGTCTGGTGATTGGATGACCAAACACCCTAACTGTTGTGCTAGAACTCTCATCCAATAACTGATGGAAGTGGATACAGAGATCCTCGGCCAGGCCCCAGATGGAGCTCCAGGAGTCCAATTGGTGAGAAAGAGAAGGGATTGTATGAGCGAGAATTGTTGAGACCAAGATTGGAAAAAGCACAGGGACAAATAGCCAAACTAATGGAAGCACATGAATTATGAACCAATAGCTGTGGAGCCCCCAACTGGATCAGGCCCTCTGGATAAGTGAGACAATTGAATAGCTTGAACTGTTTGGGAGTCATCCAGGCAGTGGGACCAGGACCTGTCCTTAGTGCATGAGCTGGCTGTTTGGAACCTTGGGCTTATGCAGGGACACTTTGCTCAGCCTGGAAGGAGGGGTCTGGACTTGCCTGTACTGAATCCACCAGGTTGAGCTGAATCCCCATGGGAGTCTTTGCCCTGGAGGAGATGGGAATGGAGGGAGTAAATGGGGGGGGGGGGGCGGGAGGGGGAGGACAGGGGAACCCATGGCTAATATGTAAAATTAAAACACAAATATCCGTATTAAAAAATAAAATTTGAAATAAAAAACTAGGTACAAATTCTCTTATTCGTTTTGGTGAGAGCAAAAAATTGCTTGAAAAATTAATTTCAGTCAAGTTTTGTTCATTATTGGTATGATTCAATATTAAACTCATTAATTTTGAGCTTTTCTATGATACCCTTTTTGTTTGATTCCAACACATTACTCATTAGTGGTCTATTCATTTTCTGTTTCTTTATCATTTAATCTTCATAGGCTTTATGTGTGTTAAAATTTACTTAGTTCTTCCAAGAAAACATAGGTATTGGTATATGATTGGTCAATCCAGCTTCCTACCATCTTTTGTATTGTGTAATCAACTACAATCACTTTTCCTTTCATTTCTGACTTCATCTTCCAATTTTTCCGTGTTTTTATTCAGTCAAGGTAATGTTTGTTTGTTTTTTTTAAGGAAAATCAATTTTGTCTCATTGATTTGGTATCAATTTTATATTCTCCATTTCTACGTATTTCTTCCATCATTTCATTATTTATCTCTACTTTTTTTCTAATACTTTGAGTATGGCTAGATTATATATTTGGAATCTTTTATATGCACATTTATTACTATAGATGTCATCCTTAGAATTGCTATTGCTTCATCCTATCAATTTGGTAAGTTGAGTCACTATTTTTGTTTACCTCAAGATTTTTTTCTTTTTTTTTGTTATTGTTGATTGTTTTGTTGTTTGTTTGTTTCTGTACTGGGTATTGAAACTTGGGTCTTGTGTATGTTAAGAAATTCCTCTATCAACTAAATATGTATCCATCCCCATCTTTCTTTTGGTATTTTATTCTAAGTTCTCAGTAAGTTTGCTCAGGATGGCCTTGACCTCACTTTGGAGTTTGGGCAGTATTTGAATTTGTGATCTTCCTGCCTTAGTCACTCAGGAGCCAAAGTTACAGGCCTGTCACTACACCCAACTTCTAAAGATATTTTTAAATTTTACTTTGCATTTTCTTTACTGATCAATTCATGTTTATGATGTTACATATTTTTAGGCACTTCTCAATTTTCTAATGTTCCTTCTCTATTGATTTCTAATTTTACACCATTGTGGTTAGAAATATTCTTGATACAATTTTAATCCTCTTCAATGTGTTAAGACTTGTTCTGCTGCCACTCAAGAGCTACTCTATTCTCGAGAATGTTGTGTAAACTAGAGAGAAGTATATGTCCTGCTGTTTCTCAATGAAATGATTTGAGTATCTGAAGCCAGTACTGTTTCACATATAGGTGACGTCTGATGTTTATTATTAACTATGGGTCTGGATGACCCATTCTGAAAATTGAGTACTGCAGTCTCTTACTGTTATTGCATTGCTTTCTATCTTCAAATCTTTTAATGTTTGTTTTCACATTTAAGTGATCTAGAGTTGGTTGCATACATGCTAACAATTATTACATTTTCTGGATGAATATATCTAATTATCATGTTGTAATATTAATGTGTCTCATCAAATGGTAGCTATCTCTGCTATCTTTTGGCTTCTATTTATGTGCTCTTTAACTTTCAATTTTTGAGCTATGTGTGTCCTTTGAGATGAAATGAGTCTTGTCAGGAGCATATATTTGAGTCCTTTCAGCCTCTCTATATGTTTTAAATGCAGAATTTACTCCATTTTCTTTCAAAGAAATTATTAATAGAGAGGAACATAGTACTGCCATTATACTAATTTTTCTGGCTCTATTATAGACCCAACATCCATTGCTTCCCCTCATTCCATCTTCTTGCATGATTATGTAATTATTTCTAGATGTATTCTTTGATATCTTACTTTTACTATTTCCTGTGTCTATTTTTTTTTGTTCTGTGACTATCATGGGGGCTTATTACATATCTTATAGTTATAAGCTGATAGTATTTTTGCTTTGATTTTTGGACATATACAATTTTGCACTTTCCTCTCTAACTTTTTCTGATTTTGATGATGTCATATTTACATTTCTGTGCTGTGTACATTCTTTCAATAATTGTAGCTCTTCTATTTAAAAATATTGTTTTAGTCTTCATACTAAGAATGTGATTACTTACCATTATTAAATATGAGATGATTCTCTATGGCAATGTACTTATTTTACCAGCAAATTACATATGTCATGTGATTTATACTAACAATTAGAGCCTTTTCTTTTTATTAAATCCCTTTCATTACCTTTTTTAAAATTATAACACAAATTACATCATTTTCCCGTTCCCTTTTCTCCATCCAAAACCTGTCTTATACACTTCCTTGCTCTTTCTAATTCTTGGCCTCTTTTTTATTAATTGTTGTTAGCATGTGTGCGTGTCTATGTGTGTATGCTTTATGGGTTTATGTGTGTGTATATACACACATACTCACATGTGCACCCACATATTCCTAAATACAACCTGCTCAATGTGTATAGTGTTACTACATTCATGTTTTCAATGCTAACCATTTGGTATTGCCATGCCACAAGGCCTTGCCCCTACACAATGAGCAGCAGGCATGCTAAGAGTGGGAGAAACAGTATTTCCTAGGAAGGAGCACACCAGTTGGTTAGTATTTCAAGACTGCATAGTGGTAGTGAGCTCCCTCAGCTTCTGATTACATTTATCTCTCCTGTGTGTACTAAGTTATTCTTTCTCATGAGTTTAAAGATTCTCCCTGTCTTCAGTGTTTGACATTTCATTATAATGTAGCTTGTTGAAGTTTTTATTTTTCAATTTTAATGCTGTATAAATTAAAATAGAATCATAACACTTCCCTCCTCACTTTTCTCCCTCCATCCACTCTTAGATATTCTCCTGAAATTCTCCCATGTCACACCTCTCTCAACTCGATTGCCTCTTGTTAAGATTTTAATTGTCTTACACACACACATCACCACCACCACCACATCATCATCATCATCATCATCATCATCATATATATGTCTGTGTGTGTACACAAATATATTTAAATAACTTGGTTGAGTCTGTTATTGTTGTTTGTTTTATGTAAGTAAATGGTCTGAGCACTGTTAAAGTCTTGTTAGGATTAAATTTGATTGGAGATCTTTGACCTTTGGGTATCAAAGTGTTTATACATACATACAGATAGATAGATAGATAGATAGATAGGTAGAGAAAGAGAGAGATTGGATTTAGATTTGTGAACTTTTCGGAAATTTTTCTGCTATGATTTTCAAGTAATAATTTAAAAACTTTCTTTTTTGATGTTGTTCCATGATTTTTCAAACTTCTACTTTTATTTTCCACTAACTTTCCCGTGAGCTTAGAAATTATTATACTTTTTGCTTGATCATTTCCACTGTTGGAGCTGGCTGTCACATCCTTGTATTTGATATTTGATTGACAGGATTTTTCAGCTATAGATTCTTTTTTCATTTTAAAATTCATTATCTGTGTTAAGTTTCTTGCTTTGGTTGATTAGTATTTTTCCAACTTCATCAAATTTTTTCTGTATTTCCTTAATGTTCATTAAGTTTTCTTAAAACAATTTTTGAGTTTTTACATCTCTATGTCATTGATATCAGATACTGAAAAGTGTGATTCTTTTGAGTGTATGACATCTCCTTGTGTTCGTTTCTTGACTTATATCGATGTTTGCACGTTTGGTGAAACAGACACATCCTTCAGTTCTCACAAGCCTGTTGTACTGGAAAACAGCCTCCTAGAGGGGGCACTGCAAGGGGAGAGAATAAATGTGGTACCATGATCTTGGTACAAATGAGCCTGCAACTGTGTGCTGGATTAAAGTCTGTCGTTAGGAAGATTGCAAGAACCATCAGTATCAAGGTTATGGATGTCTAGCATAATGCTGAGTGTTCAAGGCTGTGGATATCTACCATAATGTTGAGTGTTCAAGGCTGTGGATATCTACCGTAATGCTGAGTGTTGCTGAGACCCTTGGTAATGGCAATTCATAAGTTGTGATCCTTTTGTCTTTCTTTTAAAATTTTTTTTATTTATTTTACATACAAACCACAGATCCCCCTCTCATCCCTCCTTCCGCTCCTCCCTCACCTACCCCACCACCCCTCATCTCCTCCTCCAACAGGGTAAGTTCTCCCATGACAGGACAGTTAAGCCTGGGGACTAGGCCCTCTGCATATGAGAGATAGTTGTATAGCTGAGTCTGTTTGAGGGCCCCCTGGCTGTGTGATCAGGATCTATCCCTGGTGTATGAGCAGGCTTTCTAGATCCCATTACCTACTATGGCCAGACACCTTGATCACCCCTGATAAAGTGAGGAGGGTCTTGTTCCTGCCTCAACTGAATGATCCTTTTTTCTTCCAGTGGTACAGTTTTATTTGAAAAGATCCTGCTCAGCATTGGCTTGGATTTGCCCAAGATAACATTTGCATTTGTGTCTCTGTGACACCTATGGAGCATATATGTGGCTGAGACATGAAACACAGTTTTGCATAGGGTGATCATGACACTAAATTTGTGGTAATTCCACTGCTGCTTGTGTTATAGGCTTCATTTTTTGCTATGTTCTTGGGGTATATGAGACATGAATGCTCTTGAGGAATCCAGAGAAGTGAGAGTGACCCTCCAGGTATACACAGTTACCCTAGATCTGATGTCAAGGAGAGGTATAGGTCTCAATGGCCACTGAAACAAAATACAAAGTATGCAACGAGAACTTGGCTTCAGAACCCAGAGTATGAACTAGTTTCCTATGCTAATGGATAGGGTGTGAGGTGTGAGAATATGCAGTACATCTTTGTAGCCTGGATCTACAGTGTAGGTATTCACAGGACAGCCATAACTTATAGCTGAAGATAGGTATGGGTTTAAAAAAAGTGATGCCTCTGTCTCAAGGGTGTTGAAATACCAGCTACTTCCTCATGTTAGAAGGGATGCATGCCATGTTTTCATCTCCAGGTTGCTCCAGTAGGAGTGGCTATTGATTCTGTAGAGCCAACATATGCTTGGGTTCTCTATGTAATAGTCCACTGGAGACCATTGTTATCAATTATGAAGTTAATAGTAATATCATCCCCTTTTCTTCACTGCTGTGAACTATCTTTTAGTAACTCATCTATGCTAATATATTCAGTTATTCTTTCAACAGGGAGATTCTCTGATGTTTTGAATAACTGGGTTGCTGTAGACTTTTTATTAGGTCCTTGAGTCCTCCCATGGATAATTAGGTTTGCAGGTCGTGTTGTATGTATTTTTTAATGTAGTGATGACATTTGGTTATCTTCTACTCTTCCAATTTAGTGATGAATCTCTTATTTTCAAAACTTTGTTTACATTTTATGTGTAGAAGTATTTGTATACATGTATTTATGTATATTGTGTGTGAGACTAATGCCCAAAGATACCAGAAAAGCTATCATATCCCTTGGAACTTGAGTGTATAGAGGATTATAAACCACCATGTGAGTGATGGAAACAGAAACCAGGTCCTCTTCCAGAGTAACAGTTGCTCTTAACTACTGAACGATCTCTCCATCTCCAAATACCTACTTCTAAAATATAAGCCTTTGGTTATAATTACAATTACAATTATAATTATATAAATGATAGGAAGAGTAACATTGGAATCTGAAATTTGATTGTTCTTTTTCTGTTTTGGAAGTTTGGCTGTAAAACAAATGGAGTTGGAATTCACGGCAATCCCTTTCACCTTTATTTTACAAGAAATAAGAGGGGGAGGGAGAAGGAGGAAGATTAGGAAGAAGAGGAAGAAGAGAAAGAGGAGGAGGAGAAAGACAACAATGTGATCATGTTGGAGGACTTAGAGTTTCTTACTTGTGGAACTTAAGAAGTTTTAGGGTTTATCTGCAAACAATATCCTAACAATTCCCACTTGCCAAGTATTCTCCTAAACTGAAGAAACCAAAATTATATGAGATAATACCTTACTTAAAACATCTTAAATCCTTAATAATAGGGGAGAATAAATACACATTAAACTGGATAACTGAATAACAAATTAAGTGATAAGATAATGTAAAAGAAATGCATGAGATAAAGAAGTATTGATTTTCAAACACATGTGTATATGCATGAAGATTTCTGGAAAGAAATGAGAAGTCCATTGGTCAGTAACCTATCAGTTGCCTATTTTGCATAAGTGTTTTATGTGGAGGCATGTTACATAGGCCACTATTAGGAGGATGAATAGGGCATTTCGAATGTCTGAATACAGTTGTTTGAGGAGATGCCTAAATAGCAGAGAGGAAATTTCGGCATAGAATACAAGTAATCCTGATATAGGTAAATTACTTTTCCTTTTCCATGAAATGAATATATACCCTTAATCTGCCATCAAGTTCTTATAAATGCAGTAAAATAAATGCTCTTAGTATACTCATGATTCATAGATTGTGCCATTCAGGCACACCACAGTGTAACCATGGTAGGCATAGACATGCCCACATTGATGAACCTATACATAATATTTGCCTGATACATTAAAATGTTGCTCATATGCTGAGTCAACTCACTACAAAAAGTAGATGGCCAGTAAATAAAAGCATAGTCATTGGATCCTTTCAGTAAGCATTCCTGCATAAACCCAATATTTATAGGCACAAGAGTCATTTTGAGTAGACCATTTAATGATCTGTTCTTCAATAGTTCCCCATGCTCTTGGATCAGTTTTTCTGCTTGCATATGCATCATCATCAAGATATATTTTTAGATCTAACAAGTAATCTTTGCAGCTTTTAACCTTTTTGACCCTTGGCCCAGGAAGAATAACCTACCTCTAGCTTGTGTGTGTGTATGAAGGCACCCCAAGTACTGTCCATTTTCATCTTCAACTCATAAGGGTATAGAAAGGGACCAAAGGCCATAAGTGTGGTTCCAATGAATGGATATTTGTTCTGTTATTTAGTTGTATCACATATGTATTATAAAAAGCATCTCTGATTGATCTGTTTGGGAGGCTCCCAGGCTGTGCGACCTGGACCTGTCCTTGGTGTATGAGCTGGCTGTTTGGAACCTTGGGCTTATACAGGGACACATGCTCAGCCTGGAAGGAGGGGACTGGACCTGCCTGTACTGAATCCACCAGGTTTAAATAAGTCCCCAGGGGTGTCTTGGTCCTGGAGGACATGGGAATGGAGGAGAGAGGCTGAGGGGAAGGTGGGTGTGGGTGTGGGAGAGGGGAGGACAGGGGAACCCATGGGTGATATATAAAATTAAAACACATAATAATAATAATAATAATAATAATAATCATCATCATCATCATCATCATCTCTGATATGGCTAGCTGAGTTTTGAAATTGCATAATCAAAAGTTAGCCTACAAAATATACATGAGTACATTATATCTAAACAATTTCAGATCTATTTGTGAAAAGAGAGATGACTGCTGGAAAGATAACCAAGAATGTATCACAGAAAGGTCTAGAAATCTGCCATGCCTGGTACCCTAAATCTGTCCAAAATAAAACTATGAAACTTTGAAAATAGCTAATATATGACTGATGGTATACAATTAGTTTTTAGCTTAGGAGGATAAGGCAGTCACTAGTTTCCAAATGAAATGATTTCTGGAATATTTTAATAAATACTTAGTGTCAGTGCTAATGTCTATTTGGTCATAAGTGTATTTGAACACAGACTTGAAGGACAATGGATTTAGAATAAAAGTAATATTTTTTTAATATCAGACCTTACACTTATTAGCAGTTCAACTTTAGAAAGGTTATTAAAAAACTTGGGTCTTGGTATATAAATATAGGTTAAAGATAAGCTGTGAGGAGTAAGTAAGATACTGAATGTCATGTGCCCAAAATAGTATGTAGCACATAGTAAGATTGCATTAAGCTAGTATCATTAATAACATGATTAGTAACTAGGGGAATTTAATAGCTTAAAAACTGATCATGTGAGACAAGTCTGCTTTCCTTTATATAAGATAAATAGAATATGTTAGTATATGTAATTTAAGGAATTCCTTCTAACTTTTTTATAGTTCACTCTGGCAATGAATTATTCTATTTTCTTTGAGAATATATTTATTTCACCTTCAATCTGACCTGATCTTTTTTATTGGATGTAGGGATATAATAGTTAGCTTTTCCTTTCTGTATTTGAGGATGACTTCTACAGTCAACATCCCCACAGGTCCTAACTCAGCTAAACCTCAAGCTAATGTTGCCTGTGAAGAAGTCATCAGTTTGACCCTGGTGTTCCTTTCATTGGTTATGGTATTTTTCTTATGGCTCTGTGGAGATTTTCAAGGATCTGTCTTGGTCTCTCTTTACTAAGTGGGAAAACTTTCAACCTTTCTTCATAGTTTTCAAGTTCAGTGTTTGTTCCCTCCCGAAACTCTGACTTCCAGTAGAGTGGGCGTTGTGATGATTCTGAGGATCTACTCACTTTCTATCCCTTTGTCTCCTTCCGGTTTGCTAATTTCTACAGAAGCATTTCCTGGTTCTTTGCATTCCACATTTGCTATCCACAGCCCTAGTAAAAAAGTCATTTTTTCTTTTAATTTTAGATATAGAAGTTTTATTTCTCTGTTGAGATTTCTTACTTTCCACGTATGATCAATATGTTTTCCCTTATGGTCTTAAAAGTTAATAAACCACCTTAAAATCCTCCTTCAAATTCTATTACCCAGTCACTTGAGAGTTGAAATTTTTACTGTTTTTTATTTCTGTTAGTGATCTCTAGTAGCTTTGGATACTATACTAAACATTTGATACTATTTTTTACACACTGAATTCTGTTATAGTTCTCTAAAGAGTGTGATGTTTTGTTTATTTTTAAAAAGGGAAAATTAACATGTTTAACTCAATTAAAAATTATAGCTCCCTAGCAATAGTGAATGAAAATTTAAATTTCTAGTATCTGGTTGTATTATATCAGGTAGTTGTATGAATCGTGGCTTACCTAGATATATGAGCTTTATTAAAATACACAATATTGAGCTTGTATATGGTGGCCTTCTGCTTAGCTGTAATTTCTTCTTAAATTGCTGGAAACAGTTTCCAAAAGTCTATCTTCTCTTGTTTTTTAAGGCGAGATGTTCTAATAGTGTGACTGCACTTAAGGAAATTGCTTACGATTTGTTGGTGTAGTCTTGGGAGTTTCCAATCCCTCTCCTCATTCACCTACTTTAGACAATTGTTGGATACTATTCAGTCAGTGGTGTGTGTGTGTGTGTGTGTGTGTGTGTGTGTGTGTGTGTGTAACAACTTTTCATGGGGAATTTTGGTCATGCAAGCTTTATTGATGGCAGCTGTAGTTGAGTCCTATGGTATACTTTGAAACTATTTGGATTCTCTCATGGAAATCTACTGGACCAAACAACTGACCAGCAAAGTTAAAACAAGCCCCAAACAGATACAACTTTAAAAAGTAGTCTAAGCTGAGTATCTCCAAGAACAGACAAGGAAATCATTACAGGAACAATGTTGCACCAGTAGCTTTGTGACAGGAAGAAATGCAACAAAATGTCCCTCCAAGGCTTCAAAGGCTGGATTTCACTTGCAATGAGAGTGTGGGGTTCCTAACAAGACAAGAGACTTGAAACAAGCTTCAGTGTGCCAATTCTCAAAACACAAAACAAAAACCCTGTGCTCCTGTGCTCCTATGCTAAGCAAGGCCAGCTGCAAAAGCCAGGCCTCTGGGCCTGAAAGAGACAAGAGAAGCTCAGGGACAAAGCATGCAAAGTACAGAGATGACTCAGTTGAAAAAGCGGGAAAGTGGAAGCAGTTCAGCTCGGAAAGGAGTGCATCCTCTAGTGAGAACAGTCAGATGAGAATCTCTGTGGACACGAACATGGAAAAGCTGTTCAGACCTCTCTTTCCTAAATACTTAAAAAACTGCATGTAAAGGTGAAAAGTAGAAAGGAATCCCATATAACTGATGACAGATTAAGAAGCACAATGTCATTTTGTATAACAAAGCACGCTACAAAACGCTGCCAACATCATGGCTAAAAATGGTGAGTGAGTAAATATTTTTAAATGAGCTAAATAAAAGTAAATCAGTGAAAGTGAGGTTTTTTCCTTTTTTTCCTCCTTTTTTATTTATTATATTTGTGTTTTAATTTTACACATCAGCCATGGGTTCCCCTGTCATCCCCCTTCCCCCCCTCACCACCCTTCCCCCCAGCCCCTGCCCTCCATTCCCATCTCCTCCAGGGCCAATACTCCCCTGGGATTCATTTAAACCTGGTGGATGCAGTACAGGCAGGTCCAGTCCCCTCCTTCTAGGCTGAGTAAAGAGTCCCTGTGTAAGCCCCAGGTTCCAAACAGTCAGCTCATGCATTAAGGACAGGTCCTGGTCCCACAGCCTGGGTGCCTCCCAAACAGTTCAAGCTATTCAATTGACTGATTTATCCAGAGGGCCTGCTCCAGCTGGGGGCTCCACAGCCCCTGGCTCATAATTCATGTGTTTCCATTCGTTTGGCTATTTGTCCCTGTGCTCTTCCAATCTTGGTCTCAACAATTCACACTCTTAGAGTCCCTCCTCTTTCTCAAAAATTGGACACCTGGAGCTCCACCTGGGGCCTGGCTGAGGATCTCTGCATCTACTTCCATCATTTATTGGATGAGAGTTCCAGCACGACCTTTAGGGTGTTTGGCCATCTAATCACCAAACTAGGTCAGATCAGGCTTTCTCTCGACCATTGCCAGCAGTCTACAGAGGATGTATCATTGTGGATTTCTGGGGCCCTCTCCAGCATTATGCCTATTCCTGTTCTCATGTGGTCATCATTTATCACAGTCTGTTATTCTTTGTTCTCCCTTTCTGTTCTTGATCCAGCTGGGATCCTCTGCTCCTCTAAGTTTTCTTTTCCTTGAACCTTGCCCTTCATTACTCCCACTATCATCCAGGTTGTTTATGTAGATCTCATCCATTTCTCTGTCATTGGGCAATCCCTGTGTCTTTCCTAGGGTCCAATTTTCTAGGTAGCCTCCCTGGAGTTGTGTAGCAGTCTAGTCATCTTTGTTTTACATCTAGTATCCTACTATGAGTGAGTACATACCATGTTCATCCTTCTGAGTCTGAGTTACCTCACTCAGTATGATTTTTTCTAGATCCATCCATTTGCCTGCAAACCTCATGATGTCATTGTTTTTCTCTGCTGAGTAGTACTCCATTGTGTATATGTACCATATTTTCTTTGTCCATTTTTCAGTTGAAGAGCATCTAGGTTGTTTCCAGATTCTGGCTATTACAAACAATGCTGATATGAACATAGCTGAGCAAATGCCCTTGTGGTATGATTGAGCATTCCTTGGGTATATGCCCAAGAATGGTACAGCTGGGTCTTGGGGGAGATGGATTCCCAATTTTCTAAGGAAGCACCATAATGATTTCCAAAATGGCTGTACAAGCTTGCATTCCCACCAACAGTGCAGGAGAGTTCATCCTGTCCAGCATAAGCTGTCTTCTGTGTTTTTCATCTTAGCCATCGTGACAGGTGTAAGGAAAGTGAGGTTTTAAAACATGCAAAAAGGTAAGAACTCTAAATATCTGAAATAAATTTGAGAAAAGGAATTGCAGTTTGGAAGTCCAGAGAAATAATGAGCTGTACTTTGGCAGTGATGGCATGAGTCAGCAAGTGAATCTCAATGTGAGAGAAAAAGAAGGAACTACTGAGCTGAACAAAAACCACCTAAGTAACTGTTTCAAGAAGTTGAGATTGAGCCGCCTGATAGAGCAGAGATGTGGTACAGAAGATTGGGAGTGCCCTTTATTCCTCTTGTGTATAAAACTCACAAAATCCAAAAGAGAGTGATGTAATGAATTGTTACACATAATATTGTTTCTGTATAGAAAATTTGTGTGTCAGACTTTTATTTATTTTTAATTAATTATTTTATTTTATTAGATTATAATATAATTACACCCTTTCCCCCACTCCAAACTGTAACATGAATCTTAAAGCGTTCTTATTAATAAGAACAAAAACCCGAGGCCAGTTATTGGGGTGAATGCTGGAAGATCAGAGAAGCAGAACAAGCCACACCTATCTCACCTTGCTAGTTCCTCAGGTGATCCTGTTTCCTCAGGCTGGAAGCTTCTGAATCCTCCTCCACATGAATCTCAGCTGAACTGTGCTGCTCCAAAACCCGAATACTTCTCCAGCCAAATGCTTAACTAACTAAATGCTTAACCCTTAGTTCCTGGCCCTCACGCCTTATATATCTTTCTCTTTCTGCCCCCACTCCCTGGGGTTAAAGGTTGGGTTTCTGAGATTAAAGGTGTGGGTCACCATGCTTAGCTGTTTCTAAAGTGGCCTTGAACACACAGAGATCTACCTGGCTCTGCCTCCCAAGTGCTGGGATTAAAGGCGTGTGCTACCACCGCCCAACTTCTGTTATGGCTTACTCTTCCCATTTTCTAGCCACCATTTCTTGCCTGTTCTAGTGGCTGTCTGTTCTCTGACCCCAGATATGTTTATTTTGGGGAACACACAATATTTCAGGGAACACAATACCCACCACACCAAACCAACCCATATGCCCCCAGCTCTCTTTCAAATTCATGACTTCTTTTCTCACTAATTGCTGTTGCATAAGTATGAGACGTGCAAAAAAAAAAAAAAAAAATATATATATATATATATATATATATATATATATATATATATATATATATATATATATATATGTATGTATTCCTTAACACATAAATGCCACTTTCCCAGTCTGTATAATTTTACCTGTACTTATGTTTTCAGAGCTAAGCATTTAGTATTGAATAACCAACTGGTATGTTCTTCCCTGGTGACAACTATTTCTCCCATTCTCAGCTTTTCTTAGTTGCCTATATTTCTTCTTAACCAATCAAAATGCAAGATGGTGAGGCCCAGTCTAAGGGATACATCTAAGTCTCAGAGATTATTCCAGAAGAGGAGGCAGAAAGAATGTAAAAGCCAGAGGTCAGGGAGTAAGCAGTAAGATTGTGTCTCCTAGACACTGATGTCTTGCCAATATGACTGCCTAAACATAAGCTGAACAAGCTCCACAGCCATAAACATGCTAAAGTAGACAGGGAAGCCCATGCGAATGAGGCCTCAACCCTACACAAAGAACTGTAGAGCTATTGTTAACATTTGAAGAGTAATATAAGAATCCGGAAGAAACAACAGTTGTGCTCATGGCCCCACATCCTGGCAAATCCTTTCCTTCACTGTGACTAGCATTTAGTCCCATACCAATTACATTTGAAGAACACTGTTTATTCAAACAAGTGAATGTTTATGTTTTAAATTTCCACCATCTCTGGGGCTAACTAAAAGATTCCAGATAATTTACTTTGATGTGCTTAAAATGCAAACCGCCATGCACATTAATGTTGCTAATGAAATGTGGGAATCATCTGTTTATGTATCTAAAACTCCACAGATCCTAAATCTTCTATTTAAAACTACCTCCTATCCACATGGAGGTTATGTCTCCAGACATGAATCAATTACTCTGCCACTCCCATGATTACATAAAACCTTGTTTACCTGAATGTTTTGCTGTCCCAGAATGTTTCTGGTGAACAGCTTTGGAGACTGAGCTGAGTGTGCCAGGCTGCATTCTGCATCAGTGGAACCTGCAGCACACCTGTCTCTCTGTTGTTACATGACTGTGAGCTGCAGTCAGCATTCACTGGAAATATGAATCATTGTCTTGTCAAAGAGCTGATTAAGCAGCTCTTGTTTCATTTGCTAGTTCTTTCATTCATGCCTATGGATAAAGTTTTATGTGGAATTAAATATAAATATATTGAAACTAAGATGAGAGTGGGACATTTACAGAAAAACAAAATACATCAATTTAATCAACTATTTGATAACATGAGGTGTTTTTATTCTTCTCTCAGCCATAAAAGAGAGATGTTTGTTTGTGGTGATGATGATGCTGTTGTCTTACCTACTAGGAGACTAGTATGATCAGTTACAAAGTCAAATAAGTGTATTACCATTAGGAAAATTTTGGCCAACCACACCTCATCAAAAAATACAGAGAGATTTTAATTAATGGAAGAACAAGATCTGAGTAACTCATATGCCAAGTCTTACTTCAAAGAGATACCACAGTCAATACAATGCTCGAAGGATATTGCTCTTTCATTATTTACAGCACTGGAGATTTTAAACAAGGCAATCGTAATGGTCTGGGGAGATTTAACCAGGTTCTTCTTCAGCAGCTGGAAACAGATTATAACACTGTGCAGACTTTCCTGCAACTATTATTTTTAGTAGACTTCTTATATATTTCTATAACAAAGGAAGTCTGTCCTCTTTACTCATGAAAGATAGTGAAGTAGACTTTTTAAGAAGAATAAAATAGACACTGGATTCCTAAGTCATGGGTTATACTTTTTCAATATAAATGCATTTAAATGCGTTTAAAAAAACCCCACATTTTTTTAGCAATATGACAACACTTCAAATCAAAGAAATGGGTTTTAATGAAAATGATATGAGTGATTCATGTAGTTACCAATTCAGGAAAGAAAATAAAACAAAAGTTTTATAAGTTTCTGCACCAGATTTTCCATATATGCTAATTATGTACTATATAATATATATATATATATATATATATATATATATATATATATATATATATATATATATTTACACTCTGGATTGCATTAATGAATTTGTTGTGAGACTGCAGGAGCCAAATCTGGCAAGTCCATAGTCATTACAGCAAGTTTTCTGGCAGAGCTGGTTGGAAACTGTTACCTAGAGACTGATACTGTCTTAAGAACACATTCTTCAGTCATGAACTTAAGGCCTTTCAATTCATAGGAACAGGTCTGACAGATTATGCAAAATAATCTTTACATAAACCATCTTATTCTAGATGGTAATCAAATCTACAAAATATCTACAGTACCACCTCAATCACCATTAGCTGAACAACTCCTGTTTGATCTAGCCAAGTTGATGCATACAAATGACCATTAGTTATACACAAATGAAACAAACAAACAAAAAGGCAAAACAGTTTTCTTCTTACACTTAGCTAAGTGTTAGAGTACATTTTATTTTTTGTTTTGTGTTTGTGTTTGTATAGTGTATAAGTGTGCACATATACATATGCATATTTGAGTGCAGGCTAGAAGTCAACCTTAGGTATCATTCCTTAGGAACCCTCTACCTTGTTTTTTGAGAAAGAATGTCTAATTAGAATGAGAAGATGTCATCAGTTAAGCTAGCCTGGCTAGCCTGCAGGCCACAGGGATTTCCCTCTCTGCAGTCCCATGTTACCATGCTTGGCTTTTTATATGCATGCTACAGATAAACTCTGGCCATCATGTTGCAAAGCAGCACTTTATTGACTAAACCATAACCCACCCCATTTTCAATTAATAGGAGAAATTCACAAACCTGAATCCTTTAAATGAAACACAAAGAAATATGATGTGAAAGTTCCCGTTTGCCTATTCATAGCATGGAATCAGCTTAGGTTTGAGAAAAAATGCACTAACAAGGAATTGAGATTGCCTGGCCCTCCTCCCCCATACGCCATTAACTCGCTGTAGGATCTTGAGTATCCACTTAACCCTCTGACCCTCAATTTATCTGTTAAAACAAAGACAGTTTAACAAGCAAGATTCTCCAAGAGCCACCACAAATTCGTCCAGTGACCAGGTGGAGAATATAAACAAGTGATGTGGATTGAGAATACGTAAATAGAGAGCTTCAAAGCCAGTTTTCCAAACAAATCACACTAGAGAATAAAGTCTGTGGTTTGCCCTTTCTGAGTGAAATGTTCTTTAATCATTTTTATAAGAGATATGTAAAATATGCCTTTATTTATCGTCCACAACAAATGTATTACTGTTGTTAGAGCAGTAAGGTGGACAGGGGGATGTTTGTGTGATATTTTTCTGGGAAAGAACTGCATTTTATATAATTAAAAAGTGGAGTGAAGTGAAAGAAAAACTGAAGACGGCCTTGAGGGGTCTATGAAACTGAATTCTGTGAAGTGTTTAAACCTGATTATCTGCTATTTTTTGATAAATAGTATCCACCATGGCAAACACATGTATTCATGACCTAACATCTTTTGCAGGGACATTCGAAAGTGATATTCTAACAAAGAAAGCTGTAGTAGTCTTTGCTGGATGTGCAGTTGGGGTAGAATGGCCATCCTGTGAGAAGGAAGCCCCCGCTGAGCAGTGACCTCCACACATGAGGAAAAGCCACTTAGAAACAAGAGACTCCCTTCTTATTAGCCACGGATTGCTGGGAGTCCTCAAGCAGCAGTGAGCAGATACAGACCTCACCTATGATCTCTATTGAAATTAAATTTTGTGATCTCTTCTCATACAATTCTTTTCCCAAACCCAATTTGCATAATTTGGTATAATTTGAAATGATTGACATGTGTTGCTAATTGTTGGGGTAGTAGCAAGACCCTTAAAGCAGCCAAGTCTCAAAGGCAAAGGTTAGACTCCAGTAACTGGTAGTGTGGGTCGAATTGATATTAGTTTAATAATCTGTAAACTATGCAAGAAAATGTAATAGTCCTACATTACAAGGATAGTCCATCCACGGAACAGTTTATTCAAATGTATAATCTAAATAATTGAATACCTCTGCATAAAATAGAGCATTCCTTCAAATGCAAACACCATTTAATGGATAGTTAAATCCAAATAGATGGATAAAAGATACCAGAAGGTAATTGGTTTGCTTTTGATTATTTCATTGATATCAATTTCATTAAGGAGTAAGTCTGGACAAGGTAGGGTTTACTGCCACAGAGTCCTCACCTTGACAGGGAGTAGTGCAAAGATTCAGCAATGTTCTTCCAACTGCTACACATAAAAGCTGGATAGAAAGGAAATCCTTTCTATGTTTGGTGTTATCTTTGCCTAGGCTGCCCACCACAAATACTGGGCAAAATTTAATCTGTCTTCTGTTTATTTAATATTCGTTGAAAGATTTGGAAGTAGCCTACCAGACATCAACTCCCCTCAGCTCTTTGGATTAACTGGAGAACATCAGTGAAAATGAAGAAAACTTAGAACCAAGGCTTTGTTGTCTTGTTGACTTCTGTGTTTCTGTGTAAACCTCAGTGTTCCCTGCAATTGTTGTGCACAATCTTAAATTACAGAGGACCTAGAGTGAATGAGGTGAAGATGATCACAGTCTCAGAGGGAGTGATGGCATTGTGTCTATTTTGCAATAATAATAGTGAAGGACATGGGCAAAGCTTCAAAGGTAAGAAAAGATGAAGCCGAAACAGAGCTGTGTTGTCTTCACTGGAAATTGTGTTCTTTCCAAAGCAGGTGCATAAATACAGTGAGATACACTTGTTTACTATAGAATTTATTAAACTGATATCAGTGGGTTACTGCATAAAGCCTGTTACAATACATGTAAACATGGTTCAATGTTCAAATCAGTTTTGGCACCAACTTCCTCTGACATTTATCAGTTCTTTATGATGAAAATATTCAAAGTCCCTTTTTCTAGCTTTTTCAAATAATCCACAAGGATTAGCTTTTCATTGTCCCCTACAACGTAAGAGCACCTGGAAATTTTGGTTGTAATAAGTACCCACTGAATGGTTACCTCTTCTACTTTTACCTTTCCCAAAGGCTATTAAAAGTTAAATATTCAAAGATTTTATTCATTTTTATTGTTATTTCATTTTTCTTTACTAGACTAATAAACAACCTAAAATGTTACCATTTTTAAATGGACTTTTAATTATCGAGACTATATACTATGCCATTATCTATACAATTTATTACAGCTCATCTCATTTTTTTGTAACCAATGAACTCAGGCTCAAAAACTGGGATTTAATACTCATTGAAAGATTTATTAAGGATATCGTTGTGTTTAATTGGTATCGCTGCATCTAAACTTAATAAAAGAAGTATAGCAGGGAGTAGTGTGGTGGCTCACACCTTCAATTTCAGCACTTGAGATACAGAGACAGAAAGATCTCTATGAGTTCAAGGCCAGCCTGGTCTCTGAAGTGAGTTCCAGGCCATCCAGGGGCACGGAGTGAGATCCTCTAATAAAAAAAATGAAATAAAATAAAATATACTAGGATAAAGCATGTTTAAAATTAGTGCTTAATTGTACTAAAAATGTCATTATCCTTTCTTTCAAAATGAATGCTTCTGTAAAAATTTTGTAATAATAAATGCTCATTTTATGGGGAGCACTCTAAAGGGACTATTTGAACTTACAATAAAAAGTACTTTGTACTTAAATGGATACTCTTTAAATTGAACTATTTAGCTTCCAAATTTTTCTTTTAAAATAAGTATTCTATAATTAATGTTTACGTAATACTTATATTTTATATTGTAAAATCAGCACAAATCCATTGAATAAAATTTGAAACACATTGAAATGTACAAAGAGATTAAATTTGTTTTGAGATACTTAGCTTAGTTCCCCACTATCACCAGTGTGTGTGTATATGTGTGTGTGTGTGCGTGTGTGTGATGGCTGTTGATGGTATTTTGAGGCAGAATCTAACTAAGTTGCCTAAGCAATTTTAGCTCATTCTGTAGCTCAGGCAGGCCTTGAACATGTGGCCTTCCTGCTTCAGCCTCCCTAGTTACGGATGTGTAGATCTGCACAGCTAGATCAGACATTTAGATTTCTGATTGTTGTTTTTATACATAATTCTATTGTCCAGAAGATTTAAGTGTTAAGTTTAGATTCAAATATGAATGGATATTTTTTAAAAATTGTATTCAATTGTCAAACTGTCCTTCAAATGTATTCTTTGTTTTTTTGTTTTTGTTTTTATTTTTATTTGTTTTTTTTTGGGGGGGAGCAGGAAGAAAAAAGTTTCCCAAACTCTTGTCCATATATTGATGACATGATTATCTATCACACTGAGTCGTTTACTGAGTAGCTTGCTCAAGGATGTGGTCTGGGGGACTGAGGTGATGGCTTAGTTGGTGAAGTGCTTGCTGTGGAAGCATGAGGGCTTGAGGCCAATCCTCAGAAGCACATGGTAGAATACATTTATAATTCAAGCACTGGAGAGATGGAAACAAGCAGATTCCTGGGCCCACAGGCCATCAAACCTTCAGGTGAGCACTAGTCTATACACAGAAAGAGAAAGAGGGAGAGAGAGAGAGAGAGAGAGAGAGAGAGAGAGAGAGAGAGAGAGAGAGAGAGAGAAAGCTACACATCCCTGCCAGATTTACTTACATATTTAGTAGCCATGCAGCTCTAGCATCTGCTGCTTGCTTTTGTGACATACAGAGACTAAAGGATTTTATAGAGCCTCCTGCAGCATCTTTTTCTACCTGTAACATTGTGTCACAGGAGAAAGATGGGGCTTCATCAAATTCTTCCCCATATTACTGTTGAATGTTCTAGATTCTATGGCAAATATGGTATGTGTTCTTTCATATGGAATCCACAAGAATTTTCATAGATGTGGCAATGTATTAACATGAAATGATTCATAATTTCCCATCTGCGTAATGACTAAAACTATGTTAATCACATTAAAACTTTTCTTGGTGCACTCATATTATTTTCCAAGATGATAACTTTTATTTCCTTGAGTTTTGAGTCTAGAAGAAACTAGTCATCTCTCTCCTGGCTTTGTTTCTAAAGTTGCTTATGAGCAATTTGCAAAGCTTTTGTGGAGAAAATGTTGAAAGGGTTTTATTATCATTAATCTTTTTTTGAGGGTGTGTATAATTCATCTCACTAGCCATCAGAATTCCCAGAAGGTAAATTACTCTAGAGATCTCTGTGCCCTCACACTGTATCAAATTGACCTGGTCCTTGTTTGCCATTTTTGTGTACTACATTGCTTATTTAACAAGAAACAGAATGATTGTAATTCTGAGAAGGTCCTTTGATAGTAGTTTTGACACTCTGCCTGAATAATGACCCTCATTATGGTGCTGGTGACGGGCTCTGAAAGAGCTGATTTATGAATATATCACAGGTTCAGCGTTGGAGCTCCCTACTCACTTACTTCTGATATAGACTCAGATATGGACAGAGCCCTTTGAAATATAGAGAGACTGAGATAATTGCACGATTATGACCATTCAAATCATCTCTTCTCCTGACTTAACAAAGCTCTGCCATTTAATTTTGACTGTCTCCAAAGTTATTAGAAACCTTTGACAACATGTTTATTAGAAGAATGTGTCTCAGAGTAACTGCACCAGGATGTAGGTGGAATTGGTTCCCATTTCTCTGTTCCAAAGCCTTGGCTAAATTTCTATTGCAAATACTCATTAATGGCTGATGTGATAATAGAGTGTTAGAAGCAAGATTAGCTAAGAGCAAAAAGTCTGTGTCCTTGATAAAACAAATTACAAGACACTCTGTAAACACTTTTTTGTGCAGAATGTTGTTGATTTATTGTTTCCTCTATAGTGATTATTTAAACAAATGTAGCTAATTTAGTTCATTTGCCAAACCGTATAATTTTGTTCTTTGTGGAGGGGTTATATGTAAAAGCCTCAAGGAATCACATCCCCATTAATCTTTTCATAAGTGCAATAAATAAGTAAAGAGACATGGTTTAATGTTGCCAGTTAGAAGATTTTTAAATAGCAGTGGCGGTAAACTGCTTTTCTGCTGTTTGGGAAAAAGTCATGTGAATGCACTTTTACTTGTTAATAGCTTTAATAAAACATAATAACAACAACAAATGCCACACACCTGTTTTGTTGAGAACACAGCAAACAAGGGGATTTAATCTTCAACCTTAATCTTCTTTTGAGAGAACATTGCTTACCTTATGTTTATCTACCAGTCTGTCTCTATCTGTTCTAACAACTGTACCTGGTGAATATTAAAAGGAAATGTTTTTCAGAAAAAAAATTATCACCCGACACAAGAGAGTGTTGTTTGACATTGATAGAAAAAAAGAGAGATTTTTTTCTTACATTAAAGCCTTTCCTGGCCATGAATAAGGAAACAGGTCTCCTTGCAATTATTAGAAGAAAGCCTGAAGTTGTCTTATTCTTAGGCTTTTCCTTTTGAGACTACCATCATCAGCTGGCTCTCGAGATTAAAAATACATAGTTACTAAGGGCAGTGGTTGGAAGTTAATTTTAAATGAAGTCTGCTAATGACCTGAAGTAAATTTAATAGGGACCCTCCATTTCATAGCAAAAGCCGTCAGTTAAAACATAATAAGATTATTCTGAAACCTTTAAACAAAGTGATCAGATTGAATTCCGTTTAGGAGGCTGGAAATTTTTTTTAAAAAACATTTTACATCTGTGAAGCCTTTATTCTTCATCCATCCACATATTTTTGAAAGTCTGTCTCTAAGGGGGAAACTGTTTGCTACCTCTGGAATGTAGGTGTCATTAACAAAACAGGTCTTTGAGAAACTTCCATCACCTATTCCATGTATATATTCTGCAAAAATTTCAGAGGTGGCATCTCCATCCTTTGCTTTTCTGCTTAAATAGGCTGCTTACATAAGTACACTGAACTGTATAAAGGATTTTAGAGCATAACAAAACCTTCTAGACCTTAATAACTGTACATGACTTATCTGTCCTTTCTAGCAAGGTTAACCACTTCTCCCAAGGAGTTAAGTGGCATATAAACTATTGTTCACACCATTTGTGCTAACAGTATAGGATGACCTCAAATACCATCGTGGCCATACAAGGCACCTGCACTATGCATTTATCAACAAAGGAAAAAGGACCACAGGGGCAGATCTGAGTGTAAGTGTATTAGGACTCCATAAGGATAAATGTCTAACCTCATTCCACAGCAAAAAGTAATTACTGAGCCATTGTTTCTATATTGTTAATATTTTTTATGGTTTTTTAGAAATATGTGCTATTTAGTTCCTGAGTTGACATCTGTACTGTATTATATTTTATACAAAGCACTCAGACGAACATGAAAAGCAATCAAATAACTGTAAGATCATTTTGCTGTTACAGGAAATCAACAACAGACATAAAAGATAGAAAAGAGAATAGTTTAAATTTAGTAGTTAATTTTATATTTAAATTATCTAATTAACAATAGTCCAAACAGCCAAGTTTTAAAGCTTTATTCTTTCAAAATTACATGCTCCAATTTGAGTGTGTCATTCTCTCTTATGTGTCCGCAGAGTCTGATATTTGTGTTTTTTATTGCATCAGTTCTTTCTCTGTGTGCCTTCCTTTGCCTCTGAAATAGTCTTACTTGTTCTATATTTGCCTTTATGTATGTGTTACTAAGAAAGACAGAAATATTAAGACATTCGATTATACTCAGAGAGACACACATGTGGTATTAAGAACTTAAGACAAATATTAGTGGCTCCCTCAATAAAAATTTCTGAGTAGCACATAAGTAGAACAGCATGCAATGAAAGACCATATTAAATAAACCAAATATGCACATTTTCATGTTCAGGGCAAAACTTATAGTTAATTTCATAAACAAACACTATTAGAAATTGACAGACTGAGCAACTTAGCCCCTTAACTCATTAGACTTGTACTTTCTCCTAAAGATTTCAGGTGCTTACATTAAGGCTTCATCTCCCTAGATGAGGGAATAGTAACAACATTTGTATCTTTGCAAGAAAATAGCAGGGCTCCAAAAATTTTCTATGTTTAATTCCTAATCATGTCTATACTTTGTAATATATAAATGACATTATATGTTAAATAATATTTATTTTGCCAAAAATCTAGTAAAAGTAAGAGAGAGAATCAGTTGTCTCCAAGGATTAACCCCTTGATAGGTTGCCTAATCCCAAGTGGTCAGCTTCAAATACATGTACATATGAGCAACACTGAAAGAATTCAGCAAGTTGTATTTATATATTCCTGTATGTGTTTGTATGTATGTATATGGAACAATATAATAGAAAAATAAGCCATAAATGGAAGAAAAAAAAGAATGAAGGAGGAGGAAGAGGAGAAGAAAAAGGGGAAGAAGAGGAAGAGGAGGAGGAGAAAGAAGAAGAGGAAGACAATCACCAGATGTGCATCACAAATGTACAATCATGAGGACTTGGCGGTAAGGAGCATGGAATAGCAAATAAAAGAGCTATGTTACACATATAAGGGAAATATTTATTCTTATGCTGAAAGGAATTAACTACTGGCAAGGAGGAAGCAGGATATTTCTGAAAGAAAGCACAATGT
Source organism: Onychomys torridus (assembly GCF_903995425.1). Lineage (NCBI taxonomy): Eukaryota > Metazoa > Chordata > Mammalia > Rodentia > Cricetidae > Onychomys > Onychomys torridus. The sequence continues at coordinate 53,205,197 of NC_050445.1, read as the reverse complement.
ACTCTCTGAGGATGGGATGTCTCCCCAAATGTTCTTTCCCCTATCATTTGGAAACTATTTTACTTGTGTTTCTGCTTCCAGATACACATGAAATGCACAAAAGAGTATGGTCTTTTCTTTTGTCTAGCTAGATATATGACTGTCCATCTGGGATGTCTTCAACAGGAGCCTTCTGAAAATTGTCTTGACCTCTTTCCCCAGTTCATATTACCTCTTTTATTTGACACAATTCAATTCAATTCTCTATTTTATTAGGTGTTCCTTATAGATCATCACAGAATATATATACAGTACAGAAATAGCACATGGAATGCAGGTAAATTTGGTTAATTCATAAATTTTACACACATAAGACAGTGAGCAGGGACAGCACTATATAAAAAGAAACACACGGTTGAGGTTTTGAAGACTAACCAAGAGTTTTCATATCAACAAATGGAGACATGAGTAAATTCCAGACCAAGTTGCAGACATCTGGGCCAGAACCCTATGTTTGGGAATCTGCAGTTAGGACCAATATACGGAATGAAATCAGAAAGTGTAGAGTCAGTAGGAAAAATGACACTAAAGGTGGATGCCAGGACTCTCTCATGAAGAGAACTTAACACCTCAGCCTACAGTCAGTCGTTCATCATTAAAAATGTTACGCAATGGCATTATGCAGATTTGTGTTTTTAAGAATGAAGGGAAGGACAAAGTGGAGAAAAGGAAGAAAAGAGGCAGAGATATGGAAGAGACAGCAATGGGAAGTGAAAGTCAAGGCTTAAGCCATCCATTCATCAGGGATCAGATATTACAAGGAGATAAAGAAAGGAGAATGGACTGTTAACATTCAGGAGATTGCCTCTATTCTGTTAGGTTATTCTTACTTCTTATTTTTCCAGAGTATGCATCTCACTTTGATAGGACAGATTTGAAACATTGAAGATGAGCACAAGGTGATCAGATCTGCTTCTTCAAGGAGTCTAATGAACAAAGATCCTGTTGCGACCCCCCCCCCCCCCCCCCCCCCCCCCCCGCCATCACCCTCTCCTGTTTCTTACATTTCTCTGTGTACTACTTTTTACGGCCTCCAGTTTAAACTAAATAATTTGAAGGGTCACAAAGATGGGTCTGTTAGTAAAATATCTGTTTGTCATGCATAAAAACCTGAGTTTGGATCCCCAACACTCATGTAAAATCTGGATGTGGCGGTCTTCAACCTGTAACCCGAGCACTGGAAGGGAAATGACAAGGAGATCCCTGGAGCTCGCTGGCCAAACAGCCTAATCAAATTCATGAGGTCCAGGTTCAGTGAGAGACCCTGCCTCAGGTAATGTGACAGAAAGTACTGAAGAAGATTCTCAGTATTGACTTCTGGCCTCCAAGCACATGCACACACACACACACACACACACACACACACACACACACATTCAAACACTCAGACACGTGCGTACATCATGCACACACATATACACATAAAAATTAAGCTACAAGTTCTCTCCTGTTTTTGAAAGTCTGTTTCTTTCATCGCTGTTTGTCACTCTTCCTATTCCCAATTAATCTTGCTGCACACATCCTCTTCTATGTAAGGCCTCTCAGAGGCCCCTGGCAGCCCCTTCAGAAGAAAGGATGCCCCCTTTTGGGGTCAGCTGTTGTATCCAATGCATAGCCCACACATTGCTAACAGGCACATAGTATGTGAGTAATTAAATTGGTTGACCAGATAACCGAAATGTGTGGTTGAGCAGATTTGGGTCCAGAGATAAATTGGTTGCCCTTTACTGTGACCTTTCTTTCGTTCTGTACTGAATGTCCTTTACCTTCACCTACAAATTGTTTAGAAGTTTTGCTGCCAAGTGTGGTGAAGCATGCCTTTAATCCCAGCATTCAGGAGGCAGGAGGATCCATCTCTGTGAGTTAGAGGCCACCTTAGGCTACACAATGAGTTCCAAGGCAGCCAGGGCTATGTACAGAGACCCAGTCACAAAAACAAAAAATCAAACAAATTTTAAAAAGGAGATGAGTCTGATAAAACTTACGTTAAAACATAGCTGACCAACTTGTGGATAGAAAGAGAATGAGATAGAATCCATTTGAGTCACTAAAAATGGCTTGAAGGGAAATTTGCATGTTTGATTCATTATGGTAATACGAAGTGGCATGAATGATAAAGATCAAACTCATAGGAATAAGGAATTACACCCACAGTGACAGCTACCTCAAAATCACTGTGGTGATGTACAAACAAAAATTTTCTTCCTTCACCTGGAATAGGTGCTACCACTCCCAACAAGGAGCGAAGGCAGTGGTAGTTTCTGGGATAGAACAATGGTGCTTACATTTTTTTCTTTTCAATAATTAATAAACCAAAGACTTGAAAGAAAGTTTTGATGATATGAATGATTTGCAATGCTAAGGTTATGCCTTTCTGAAGCCAGAAGAAGTCTCTGAGAGGCTAATGTGAGAGATGTATAGGGCTAGCAAGAGATTGCTGACTGAATTGTGGCAGGTGTATTCCTAGGATAAAAAGGCAGGAGGTGGGACATGGTCAAGCAGGCCTGGTGTTTAATCAGAGAAGTCGCAGCATCTCTATATCAAGGAATATGTATTCTACAAGCACACAGTTCTCATGCTTTAGAGAGACGTTCTGACTGTGGAAACTTCAGAGTACTGAGGCTTTGATTTGATTAGAGAGCTCAGAATTTTCCAGAGTAAAGAGTGCTTAAGGTAAGATGTTTGAACAACAGAGTGAAAGAAAAACATTCAGGAAAATCATCGGGGTTTTTTCTTTCTTGTTTTCCTATTGTTTTTTTTTCATTCCTTTTGTTTCTAAATTTTGGGATTGTTTTTCATTGTGTATATCAACCTGGTCTTGGACTTGCCTCAACCTCCTTATTGCTGGGATAAGGGCATGTGCTGTCATACTTGAAATTAAAAGTAAGTAAATAAATGGAACTTTCACATTGTAATGATTAACGCATAGTTTAACATTCATATAGGAATTTATATGTTTAAATAATGTGTCCATACTTTAACTGAAATGCAATGAAATGTATGTAAAAAGTTTTAACTCCCCCCCACCCCCACTCCATGTAATTACAGCTTGTTTTAAGAATGGAGTAAAATTTTCTCTTCCTGTATTCTACATCAAATGCAGGAAAAATTTCCAGCCATCTCCTAGCAACCCCTCCACTCACCCATGCCACTGATGGAGTGCCTCCACGCGTCATCATTTCACATTCTCATCTTTCATTTACATTTAGAGAAAATTAACCTTCGTTCCCTAGTAGAGAGTTGGCTGCCAGAAACCATGTGCTAAACAAAGAACTATTTTCCCTCATCAGGAAATGAGCTGCTGCCCCTGCTATTATCTGGACCTTGGATAAGTGCTGTGTTCCCTGACCGCCCACTTTGCTGGTGGCGGTGGAACTGCCCCTAGGGCTGCTGTAGGGTCAGCTGGTTGATGGCCTGTCTTTTTTCCCAGGTGTCACTGCGGAAGAATAATCCTGAACTCCGTGCGATTAAAGAGACAGAGCTTGCATTATTGTGTTTTCTGACTTTGTCTCTGGAACTCTGTAAACTCTGTTAGAGCAAATCCCACAAGGATCATTTAAAAGGGGGTGGGGGACCTTTTGAATGCATTTTTCATTTTCCTCCACAATAGAATATAAATGCATTTCTTAAAAGAACCTTTAGAAATGCTGTAGGTTGCACAATGAAGTACATTCTTCTTCTATTCTTTCCTGGCATAACTTTTTTTCCTCTGTTACACATTATTGTTATTGACAGCAGTTCTAAAGCCTGTAAAATAAAAAGAAATTAAACAGTGAATCAATAAAGATTAGCTATTTTCTCCAGATTACTAGCTTATCATTCTCATAATTGCAATAATGGTTGCTGATGGAAATTCTATTTATGTGAGTCATTTTATTCTTGTTATTTACTATTATTAATGTTACCATTATTATCTTCTTACCCTTCAGTTCACAAGATGTATCTTCTCAGTGAATTTTAATTCCAGGAGCTTGCTATTATACTGTACATAATCCTATCAAAGACTGTCCTTCATGCAACATTTTCAGTGATATATTATCCTAGAAACCATTAATGAATGAGCTTCATATCTTACTAATACTGTTTTAGATACTATTTTTATTAATTTCCCCAGCTGTAATTCTTCATACCCTACCTGTGTCTGTCTCCTATTAAAGTTGTGTTTTCAATTTTTACGAAGATTTCAAAGGGAACCATTAACTTTGTCTTTAAAATGGATTTTACTTCAGATCCTCAATGATTACATTATCATAATGCCCATGCTTTGTTCTCCTATACTGTTAGCAAGTTAATTTTCACAGTTTTCCTTTACTTTGGATTCCAATTTTATGTTAACAATCAAAATTAAAACAGTAACACTATGATCAGTCCGACATGCAAATGGGATAAGAAATAACTTGGAAAACAAACCAATTGCACCTTGTCCTCTCACTGAGAACCAGGCTGTGTAGTCAAATAAAGAGAAGAATTATGTCGACTTTTGTACATATTATCTGTAAGCACCATTACTTGAAAGTAAATACAGTCACCAGTGAGTAGGAACTGTGCTCCCTGGAAATCATTTATTTCACCCCTTCCTTATTTTATTTTAAAGTGGGTGAGTAAGTGAGCAACAGGGAAGCCATTTATTTGGCTTTGTTTTCACCTCTTCCATTGCCCTAGGGTTCAGATTGCAAGCTATGGTCACACAAAATAATTCCTGTTGAGGTTTTTGTCATTTTTGCTCTGAACCTTGTGCTGGGAATTTTGTAGGATAGTGTAGATATCTTTCATATACACCTACAGGAAAGGTCAAACACAGAAACTGTAAATTAAATAAGCTAAGACTCAAGCAACATCTCTTTGTAATTACATTAAAACATTCTGACAGGATAAAATTAGTAGCCAATATTAAAATGTGCTTAAAACTATGCTCTGTACAGAACATGTAAATAAGCTTAGTTCCTCTGAAGAAAGATTAAATATGCATGCGATATTCTGTAGTGCAGATTAATAGCTATGGAGAAAGACACTATTATGGTAATACCAACTTGTGATATATTTAGAACGTAATAGTAGCTTTCTTCATAAACAATATACACTGGTTTATATTGATATACTTCATTTACCCTCCTGTACATTATTTGCTCTTCCATACATCTCCTAATTTATGGGCATGTGTAAAATACACCTATGCTAGGATAAGTGGACTAAAGGCAGTCAGCGAGATCAAGAACTAGCTGAACAGAAGAGTGGGAGAAGTAGAGCTGTTTGAGATGTAAGGCAGGGAAGAAGAGGGGACAAACCAAACGTCCTGCTTAAACTGAAACAGTAAAATTAATCCCCCTTACTCTTCCTTTCAAAATAAGATATCAACCTTCTAGTCAAGTCACCATTAGAAGACTACTCCTGCCAGGTGTGATGGTTAATGCCCAGTGGTGCTAGCACTCTCCATCTAAGCAAGATGGGCAGCATGGTGTTAGGGCAACATGGGCTTCACAGTGAGTTCCAAGTGCATCTGGGCCATGTGTTTTACTGTCCACTCATGTAGTCCTGTCAGAATGTTTTAAGGCAATTGTTTATTCAATGTAGTGGTGGTCTGCAATTGTGTCAGTAGGTTTAGAAAGATTTTCTTCCTTGAAATCCACCACTTGATTGTCATAAGGAATTTAGGAAAAAGTAGCTTTTTATTGATTTTTTTTAATTAAAAATGTAATTACATCATTTTCTCACCCATTTACTCTCTCCAATCTCTCTGGCATATTCTCTTAAATTGTGGCATCTTTTTTCTTCAATTGTTATTGGTACGTGTACACACACATACACACACACACACACACACACACACACACACGTATACATACATATATATAATTGTTTTAGGCAATAACAATTTCATATCAGATTTTCTAGTCTCTTCTCTTAAAAATCTTTCTGTATCCTCTTTTACAAATTTATAACAGTATATCATGATGAATATAAGGAGATAGCTCATATTTTTGTAAATCAATAAGCTAAGTCATAATTATAAGCATGAGCAGATTATATACATTATTAAGGAAATAATAAAGTTGATAGGCAGGTCAAATGAGGAAGGGATTCTCAACAACAACCAAAAATTACAACTAAAGCACAAATTTGAAGTAGAAAACACGCAGTCATGTAAGCAAGTAAAGTCATACACAATAAATTGTCTAAATAAGAAGTTTTATTTAATTTCATACATGAGATCAACCTACTTCAGTTGTTAATTCCAGAAAGAGTGAAACATTTTCATGGTCAGCTCTAACTTTTCTATTTAGCCAATTTACTAACAATGAGTTTTATAAATTTCTTCTTTATTGCTAGGGGAAGAGCTAGGAGTTTATAACTCATAGTGTTGATAAGACTAGAATTACCATTATTGTGTGGTAAATTATAAAAATACTAAGCGTAGAAACATTTACTGTCTGCATTAGTTGTTCTCACTAATGGAGAAGACACTTGAGAGGGTTATGAGTGCTTGACAGAAGCCGCTTAGGCAGGATTTCTTTGGGCTCGTGATCTAAGGTATGGGGTCCATCATAGTGGCAAGGCGCAGGGCAGGAACGTGGGGCTGCTGGTCACATTGTGCGGGCAGTTAGGTCACAGAGAGAGGTGAAGGCTGCTGTTCATACTTTCACTATTCTTGCTTTCATCCAGTCTCTGGAATTCTAGTCGATAGCCTGGTGCCACTTACAATAGTGGAGGGCTTTCCCCATCTCAATTTAACCTTCCTGGAATACCCAGAGATGTGTCTGGTAGGTGATTTCTCAAGCCAACCAAAGTGAAACAAACAAACAAACAAACAAGTAAAGGATTAGTTGTCATTTCTGCTGGATCTAGTCTTCCACTCTATAGTTACTAAAAAAATTAATAATTCATTTATATTATTTGACAAAAATCAATGTGTAAAGTTAAGTGATTTTTCCTACAATTTTGTGTATATTGATGCTATAAGAAATAAAATAGCATTATTTTTAACTTTTTAATAATTTTCCAAACATTGCCTTAACATAGAACAAGAATAACTGGCAGTTGTTCTCCTCACTTTGCGAAGGATTTGAGATAGTTACCCTAGTCATAAACACCTGTTCCATTGTGGGAGACACAGCTTGGTGGTTAAGAGCGCCTGCTGTTTCTGAAGAGGACCTAGGTTCGGACAGTTTCCAACACCCATATTGTGGTTCACAACCATCTGTGTAGTTCAAGACCCAGGAGGTCTGAAACCTCCTGACCTCTGAGGGCACCAGTCATGTACATGGTACACATGTGTACATACAGGCATTCATATGTAAATATAAAATAAAGCAAACAAGTATTTAAGAAAAAAGAACAAAGCAGCAAAGACAATAACAAACCACAACAACAAGGACAACCACCACCACACCAGCAGAACAGGGAGAACCTCTCAGACCTCAGCTGCATTTAGAGCAGGTGGTGCAAAGCCTGGGTGTTTCTCTCTTGGTAAAGACATCAATATAAACATCTGATGAGAAGCTGGATAATTTGGATCATTTCTCTCCCCAAATGTAGGTTTTGTGTGTGGGGAGTTACAACCTTCAAATGAAGGGTTATTTTTTACTCTAAATTTCCTAATCAATTTTCCTGTATGAACTAGCATCAATAATAATCACAAATGCATAGAAAAATTATACACTGTGATTTTCAGATAGAAAGGAACAGAAGCCACAGAGCTGTCAAAAACAACTTGACACCTGTCAGTCTATCATATCACTTTACAGAAAGGTTTGTACTTGTTATGTATAAAATCATTTTTAGAAATTTCATGTTAATATAAGTTTGCATGATCCCCCCAAACTACTTATTATAATATATTCTGAAAGCGGTATTGTTAACAATTTTTATATAAAGTTCTTGCTCTGAACAAGATTTTTCACACATTACTCATATAGGTTTACAGTGCTACTGCTATGTTTTTCTAACTGGTTTGCTCTTTCTCTATTTTCTTTCTTTCTTTTTGCTTAAAAAATCAGAAAGTCTGCTTTAGGCTAACTGGAGGTTATATGTTCACAATAAATCTAGACATGAAAATCAATAGAAACATTTAAACCTATGATGTTGGAGAGTGCCTCTCAAAAAAGATCAAATGCTAAAAACTGAATCTCCCACACACCATTGCACATTATTACTACAGGTGAGTGCTTGTTGACATGATCCTTTGTGTTTCAAGGCAACCGCAGGACACTTTGAAAGCATGACACTGTTAAAGGATCCTCAGACTTAGTAATGAGGCCACATAGACTGTGAGAAAAAAACCCTAAACCTAGTAACTTCTTTATGCACTAGAGATCATCAGGATTAGTCCTGCCCCCCTACACATGCTGAGAGTCAGCAGTGAAGAAGGTAAGACAGACAGACAATTCTATATTCTAAGTAGAAAGTGGGGGATTTGTCTTAGTCGCTTTTCTACTGATGTGATAAAACACCATGACTAAAGCGACTTAAAGAAGGAAGAGTTTACTTAAGGCTTACAGTCCATAGAGGTAGGAGCCCATCACCATTACCACAGGGAGCATGAGAACAGGCAAGCAGGCAAGATAGTGGCACACCAGCTGGGTGCTCATATCCAGATACACAAACTGGAAGCTGAGAGAGCTTAACAGAGATGCTGAAAGTGTTTTAAAACCTAAAGTCAGACATCTTCAACAAACCCACACTTCTGAATCCTTCCCAATTAGCAGAATTTCACATGCCCAAGATTTGTGGAGGACATCTCAGTCTAACCACCATATTCACAAACAGAAGGAACTTGTTCTGACTAGTTTTATGTCAAGCTGACACAAGCTAGACTCATTTGGGAAGAAGAAAATCAAGTTGAGAAAATGCCTGTGGTGCATTTTTTAAATTAGCAATTGATATGGGAGGGCTCTCACCATTGTTGGGGTGCCACCTCTGGACAGGTAGTTCTGGGATGTACAAGAACATAGGCTGAGCAACTCATGAAGGTAAGTTAGTAAGCAGCATTCCTCCATGGCTTCTGCTAAAGTTCCTGCCTCGATTTCTTTCATGATGAACTATTATCAGGATATGTAAGCTGAAATAAACCCTTTCCTCTCTGAGTTGTTTTTGGTTATGATATGTTATCACAACAATGGAAACCCTAAGATAGGACTGAATGGGAGTATGTGATCATGATCCTGGAAAGCAAGACCAACATCAGTGGTCTAACACAGATGGATAGATGAGTGCTTTGCAAAGAAGCCTCTGATGATCAGCCCATGCCCCTCAGATCCCCTTGCTCTGTGGTAGCCCTTCCTAGGTCGTTAACATTCCCCATCTGAAGAGCCCCATCTATATATGGGAAATTCATGCTGCATGAGTACTTCCATTTCCTCTCAGTGGGTTTCTCTCTTGGCTCTCAAAAATGCATTTTCAAATTTAAACTGGATAATATCTGTTTACTTTCTGTTTTTATGGATGTATAGAAGATTCCAAATGATAACAGTTGAATAAACTCTCAAGCTAGTACATGTTATTCAAAGGGAATTACACTCTTATGGAATCTGCCATGAGAAATTGTGAGGTCATGAACATATTTCTACTCCAAAGACAAATAATTGATCTTTGTGGTTTTTTTTCCAGTTTCTGCATACATTATTTTATTTTAATTTTAATTTAATTTAATTTAATATCAGACATGATTCCCCTGTCACCTCCCCTCCCCCCCAGCTGCCACCTTCCCCCTAGCACACCCCCCATTCCCATCTCCTCCAGGGCAAGGACTCCCCTGGGGATTCAGCTTAGCTTGGAAGATTCAGTCCAGGCAGGTCCAAACCCCTCCTCCCTTCACCCAGGCTGAGCAAAGTGTTTCTGCATAGGCCCCAGGCTCCAAACAACCAGCTCATGCACTAAGGACAGGTCCCACTGCCTGGGTGCCTTCCAAACAGTTAATCACCTATCTCACTTATCTAGAGGGCCTGATCCAGTTAGGGGCTCCTCAGCTATTGGTTCATAGTTATTGTGTACCCACTAGTTTGGCTATTTGTCCCTGTGCTTTTTCCAATTATGTTCTCAACAATTCTTGCTTATAAAATCCCTCTTCTTTTGCGCCAGTGGGACTCCTGGAGCTCCACCTGGGGTCTGGCCAAGGATCTCTGCATCCACTTCCATCATTTATTGGATGAAAGTTCTACAACGACAGTTAGGATGTTTGGCCATCTGATCACCAGAGTAGGTCAGTTCAGGCTTTCTCTCGACCATTACCAGTAGTCTATTGTGGAGATATCTTTGTGGATTTCTGGGGGCCTCTCTAGCACTTTGCTTCTTCCTATTCCCATGGGGTCTTCATTTATCATGCATGGTCTCTTTTTCCTTGTTCTCCCTCTCTGTTCTTGATCCAGCTGGGATCTTCTGTTCCCCTAAGCTCTCTTCCCCTTGACCCTTGCCCTTCATTAACCCCCCCCCCCACGTCCAGTTTGCTCAGGTAGATCTCATACATTTCTCTGTTTTGGGTCAATCCCTGTGTCTTTCTTAGGGTCTTCTTTTCTAGGTCGCCTCCCTGGAGATGTGAGTAGCAGTTTAGTCATCCTTTGTTTTACCTCTAGTATCTACCTATGAGTGAGTACATAGCATGTTCGTCCTTCTGGGTCTGGGTTACCTCACTCAGGATGATTTTTTCTAGATCCATCCATTTGCCTGCAAACCTCATGATGTCATTGTTTTTCTATGCTGAGTAGTACTTCATTGTGTATATGTACCACATTTTATTTATCCATCCTTCAGTTGAAGGGCATCTAGGATGTTTCCAGGTTCTGGCCATTACAAATAATGCTGCTATGAACATAGATGAGCATGTGCCCTCATGGTATGATTGAACATTTCTTGGGAATATGCCCAAGAGTGGTATAGCTGGGTCTTGGGGGAGATTGATTCCCAATTTTCTAAGAAAGTTCCATATTGATTTCCAAAGTGGCTGTACAAGCCTGCATTCCTATCAACAATGGAGGAGAGTTCCCATTGCTCCACATCCTCCCCAGCATAAGCTGTCTTCAGTGTTTCTGATCTTAGCCATTCTGACAGATGTAAGGTGGTATCTCAGAGTCGTTTTGATTTGCATTTCCCTGATGATTAAGGATGTTGAGCAATTCCTTAAATGTCTTTCAGCCACTTGAGCTTCCTCTGTTGAAAATTCTCTGTTTAGCTATATAGCCCATTTCTTAATTGGATTGTTGGGCATTTTGATGTCTAATTACCTGAGTTCTTTATATATTCTGGATATCAACCCTCTGTCAGATGTGGGGTTGGTGAAGATCTTTTCCCATTCTGTAGGCTGTTGCTTTGTCTTGTTGACCATGTCCTTTGTTCTACAAAAGCTTCTCAGTTTCAAGAGGTCTCATTGATTGATTGTTTCTCTCAGTGTCTGTGCTATATTACTGGTGTTATATTTAGGAAGTGGTCTCCTATGCCAATGCATTCAAGACTACTTTCCACTTTCTCTTCTATCAGGTTCAGAGTAACTGCATTTATGTTGAGGTCTTTGATCCACTTAGACTTGTTTTGTGCACGGTGACAGATATGGATCTATTTGAAGCCTTCTACATGTTGATATCCAGTTACGCCAGCACCATTTGCTGAAGATGCTTTCTTTTTTCCCTTGTACAGTTTTGGCTTCTTTGTCAAAAACTGTATGTTCATAGATGTATGGATTAGTGCCAGGGTCTACAGTTTGATCCATTGGTCCACATGTTGGGTTTTATGCCAGTACCAAGCTGTTTTTAATACTGTAGGTCTATAGTAGTAGAGCTTGAGGTCAGGGATTGTGATGCCTCCAGAAGTTGTTTTATTGTACAAGATTCTTTTGGCTGTCCTGGATTTTGTGCTTTTTCATATGAAGTTGAGTATTGTTCTTTGCAGTCTGTGGAGAATTGTGTTGGGATTTTGATGGGGACTGCACTGAATCTGTAGATTGCTTTTGGTAAGACTGCCATTTTTACTATGTTAATCCTGCCTATCCATGACCATGGGAGATCTTTCCATTTTCTGACATCTTCTTCAATTTCTTTTTTCAGGGACTTAAAGTTCTTGTCATACAGGTCCTTTGCTTGCTTAGTTAGTTACCCCAAGGTATTTTATATCATTTGTGGCTATTGTAGAGGGTGATATATCTCTGAATTCCTTCTCAGCCTGTTTGTCAATTGTATATAGGAGGGCTACTGACTTTTTTTGAGTTGATCTTGTATCCTGCTACATTGCTAAAGGTATTTATAAGCTGTATGAGTTCCTTGGTCCAATTTTTGGGGTCACTTATGGATACTATCATGTCATCTGCAAATAGTGAAAGCTTGACTTCCTCCTTTCCAATTTGTATCCCCTTAATCTCCTTATGTTGTCTTATTGCTCTGGCTAGAACTTCAAGTGCTATATAGAATAAGTATGGGGAGAGTAGACAGCCTTGCCTTGTTCCTGATTTTAGTGGTATTGTTTGAGTTTCTCTCCATTTAACTTGATGTTGGCAGTTGGCTTGCTGTAAATTGCCGTTATTATGTTTAGGTATGTTCCCTTTATTCGTGATCGCTCCAAGACCTTTATCTTGAAGGGGTGTTGGATTCTGTCAAATGCCTTTTCAGCATCAAGTGAGATGATCATATATATATATTTTTTTTCTTTCAGTTTGTTTATATGGTGTATTACATTGATGGACTTTCCTACGTTGAACCACACTTGCATCCCTGGGATGAAGCCTAATTTATCATGGTGGATAATTGTTTTGATGTGTTCTTGGAGTCTGTTTGCCAGTATTTTATTGAATATTTTTCATCAATGTTCATGAGGGAGATCAGTCTGAAGTTCTCTTTCTTTGTTGCATCTTTGTTTGGTTTAGGAATCGGTAATTATAGCCTCATAGAAGGAGTTTGGTAATGTTCCTTCTGTTTCTATTTTATGGAACAATTTAAAGAGTATTGGTATTAACTCTTCTTTGACCATCTGGTAGAATCCTGCACTGAAACCATCTGGTCCTGGGCGTTTTTTGATTGGGAGACTTTTAATGACTGATTCTATTTCCTTTGGGGTTATTGGACTATTTAAATAGTTTATCTGGTTTTTATTTAACTTAGGTATATGGTACCTATCCACAAAATTATCCATTTCTTTCAGATTTTCCAGTTTTGTGGAGTACATGTTTTTGAAGTATGGCATGATGACTTTCTGGATTTCCTCAGTGTTAGTTGTTATGTCTTCCTTTTCATTTCTGATTTTGCTAATTTGGATGGTCTCTCTTTGCCTTATGGTTGGTTTGGATAAGGGCTTGTCTATCTTGTTGATTTTCTCAATGAACCAACTCTTTGTTTCATTAATTTTTTTTGTACTGTTCTCTTTGTTTCTATTTTATTGGTTTCAGCTCTCAATTTGATTATTTCCTGGTGTCTATTCTTCCTGTGTGACTTTGCTTCTTCTTGTTCTAGAGCTTTCAGGTGTGTTAGTATGAGATTTTTTTCCAACTTCTTCATGTGGGCATTTAGTGCTATGAATTTCCCTCTATTTTTTTTCTTTTTTGAGACAGGGTTTCTCTGTATAGCTTTATGCCTTTCCTAGAACTAGCTTTGTAGACCAGGCTGGCCTCAAACTCACAGAGATCCACCTGCCTCTGTCTCCCGAGTGCTGGGATTAAAGGCATGTGCCACCAATGCCCGGCTTGAATTTCCCTCTTAGCACTGCTTTCATAGTGTCCCATAAGTTTGGATATGTGATATATTCATTTTCATTGGTCTCTAGGAAGTCTTTAATTTCTTTCTTTATTTCTTCCTTAACCCATTGGTGATTCAGTTGAGCATTATTCAGTTTCCATGAGATTGTAGGTTTTCTGTAGTTTTTGTTGTTGTAGAAATCTAACTTTAAACCATGGTGGTCTGATAGAAGGCAGGAGGTTATTCCAATTGTTTTGTATCTGTTGAGATTTGCTTTGTGGCCAAGTATGTGGTCAATTTTAGAGAAGGTTCCATGGGGTGCTGAGAAGAAGGTATATTCTTTTTTGTTTGGATGGAATGTTCTATAGATACTGATTAAGTCCATTTAAGTCATAACATCAGTTATGTCCTTTATTTCTCTGTTAAATTTCCATTTGGCAGATCTGTCCAGTGGTGAAAGTGGTGTGTTGAAGTCTCCCACTATTAATGTGTGGGGTTTTATATGTGATTTAAGCTTTAGTAATGTTTCTCTTACATATGTGGGTGCCCTGGTTTTGGGGGCATAAATGTTTAGAATTGAGACTTCATCATGGTGGATCTTTCCTGCAATGAGTATGTAATGTCCTTCATCATCTCTTTTGATTGATTTTAGTTTGAAGTCTATTTTGCTGGGTATTAGGATGGCTATATCTGCTTGCTTCTTGATACCATTTGATTGGAAAGTCTTTTCCAGCCTTTTATTCTTAGGAGGTGTCTTTGAATTTAAGGTGTGTTTCTTGTATGCAGGATAAAGATGGGTCCTGTTTTCATATCCATTCTGTTAGCCTGTGTCTTTTTATAGGTGAATTAAGTCCGTTCATATTAAGGGATATTAATGACCAGTGATTATTCATTCTAGTTATTGTTTGGTGGTAGTGTGTATGTACTTCTCTTCTTTGGGGTTTACTGCTGTGGTGTTATCTATTACCTGTGTTTTCAAAGGTATATCTGACATCCTTAGGTTGGAATTTTTATTTCTGTAGTGCTGGGTTTGTAGGTAAGTATTGTTTAAATCTGGCTTTGTCTTGGAATGTCTTGTTCACTCCATCTATGATGATTGAAAGTTTTGCTAGGTATATTAGTCTAGGCTGGCATCCATGGTATCTTAGTGTCTGCATTACATCTGTCCAGGTCTTTCTGGCTTTCAAAGTCTCCATTGAGAAACTGGGTGTTATTCTGATGGATATGCCTTTATAAGTCACTTGGCCTTTTTTCTTTGCTGCTCTTAATATTCTTTCTTTGTTCTGTAGGTTTAGTTGTTTAATTATTATGTGATGAGGGGACTTTTTTTGGGTTCTATTCTGTTTGGTGTTCTATAGGCTTCTTGTATCTTCATAGGCCTTTCCTTCTTTAAGTTGGGAAAGTTTTCTTCTATGATCTTGATGAATATATTTTCTGTGTCTTTGAGTTGGTATTCTTCTCATTCCTCTATCCCTATTTGGTCTTTTTATGGTGTCCCAGATTTCTTGGACATTTTGTTTTATAATTTTTTTGGCATTGGTATTTTCTTTGACTGATGAATCCATTTCCTCTATTGTATTCTCTACACCAGAGATCATCTCTTCCATCTCTTGTATTCTGTTGATTATGCTTGCATCTGAATTGCCTGTTCCTTTACTCAGATTTCCTATTTGCAGCATTCCTTCTGCTTGTGTCTTCTTCGTTGTTTCTATTTCCCTTTTCAGGTCTTGGACTGTTTCTCTCATCTGTTTCATTGCTTTTTCGTGGTTTTCTTTCAGGGATTTATTGTTTTCTTCTACTTCATTTGTCTTTTCTTCTAGTTTTTTTTTTAATAGCATTTTCCCCATTTTTTGTTTGACTTTTCATGTTCTTTATTCATGTTTCCACTTTTTTGTTTATCTTTTCCTCAATTTCATTCTTGATTTCTTCTTTAAAAGCCTCTAGCATCTTCATGGTGTTATTCTTAAGGTTGTTTTCTTCTGCTTCTTCCACTTTGTGATGTTCAGGTCTTGCTGTTGGAGGAGGGCTAGGTTCTGGTGATGCTGTATTGCTCTTTATTTTGTTGTATTTGCTTCTGCCTTGACATCTGCCCATCACCTTGTGGATTCATTCTTGGTCTTATCAGTGCTCTTGGTCCAGATTTGGCTGGCAGATTCGGCGATTCAGGAAGCCTCTCTTGGTCCAATGAGAGGATTCTGCTTCTCAGAAAGCCACTCTTGGTCTAATCAGGGCTGGCAGATTCCCTGTCTCCTGAGTTTACTCTTGGTCCAATGACAGCTCTTTGTCCAGTGAGGGCTCTCTCTTTCTCTGGGCCAGATGGGAACTCTGGGCCAGATGGAAGCTGGGGGCTGGTCACTAAATCTCAGGAAGTGGCAGGGTCTAGGGCAGATGAGTATGGGGGAAGGGCTTATAGATTTCAGGGTCAGGGTGCAGGGTGTCTTGCAGAAGAGTAACCTTCCTGTGGGGCCCCCACTTGATGGCCAAAAACTGGAGTCAAGTTGGGCAGATCTTCCCAAGGAACCTATGGATGGGAGCTCTAGTGATCTTTGTGTTTCTTAGACTAGCATTCAAACATGCATCAGTCAAAATCACTGTTTCAAGTAGTCTTTGTGGACTATGATTCTAGTAAGTATGGCAGAGGTAAGACCAGCATTTAAAGTGCATCTAGATTAGGAGTTAATAGATGATGTATTTTTCAAGAAATGAACTAATAAAGTATAACATGCCAAAGCAATGAAGACCTGTTCAACATTATTGAATACAGAAAAATGAATAAGTCAAATGCATTCTTTTTTTAATGTATTTATTTATTAGTTTAACTTACTCTAATTTTAATCCCATGACTAATTCAAAATTCTCAAGATAATACAATAAAGAGTGCTAAGAAAAGAGGTGTAACAAAAGGCACTGGTGCTCTAAAATATTAAAGTTTATATTTCAATAAAACTGTAATGTGCCATTAAAATACAAAAAGACACTAAAATAAGCTCACTGTTTATTTGCTTGAATTTTAAATGAGTAGAAAAGCAGAGAAAAGACAATAAGGCTAGAATAACATGGAATCAGATGTCAGCTTGTTTAAGAACCTATTAGACATTCAAGCAGGATTTAGGATAATGTAAAAATTATTCAATAATAGAGAGGAAATCTGAAATAATCATAGAAAAACAACTCAACATTTTAATGGGTAGTGGTAGCTTCCTAAACAACACAAATTATTCTTCCCCTTGAGATAAGTAGTCATTTATAGCCATGTTTTACAAAGAATAAAATTAATGTTCAGACATACAAATGAATTCCTGATCTTTCTAGCATGTTACTTACCCCACAGATCAAAATAAATGTATGATTCTCTGTCTTAATCACTTACAGCCAACCAATGCAAACATTTAGCAATTTGGATCTACATTATTTTCTTTTTAACCATTTTTAGCACATGCAGATTAGTTTTTTAAGTTGATATAACACTAAAAAGACATGTAATGTTTGTAAATTTTTATTTTTTGAGATTATGATATAATTATATCATTTTCATTTGTCTTTCTTCCCTTCAAACTCTCCCATATATCATCTCTTCTTCCCTCATTCCCAACCTTCCAAAGTCATGTATTCTTCTTTTTAAGTTTTTCCTCTCTCTCTTATAGAAGTATTTAGTATTTTATAAATAAATACACATTATATTCTGCTGTTTACATATAATGTGACTTGTATGTATGTTTCCAGGCCTAACCATTGGATAACTAAATTTGTGTACTCTTCACTGAAAAAGACTATTTCTCTTGTTCTTAGCGTTCCTTAGTTGCCTGTAAATACTTCTTTGTCTAGGGTTAAGGCCTCCTGAACTTAGCATTGTCTATTGATGTGGTGTCATCCTTGTTCAGGTCATATTTAGGCAGCTTGCAACAGACATATCAAACTACAGAGTTGTTGAGAACAATCCCAACTGAGATAACTACAACACCATTCCTGTGCCAAAGGCTCGGGGATCATCAAGGAAGAATGTGCAGAATGACTATAAGAGCTAGAGGAATAAGCAGTTTGCTTTATGACTGTGTCTCCTAGAAATGTCACACATCTAAGTTTATATTTGATAATCTAAATAAAAAATTCAACAATGTAAAAGTCAACAAACTAAAACATGAAAATTGAATTTAGAATTAGTAAAACCACTGTAATACAAGCTTATAAATCATTTTGAAGAGTAAATATTTAGTTTTTATATAAAATTAAAATCTGATTATGAAGTCAGTCATTTACCTGACTTGCTAAATTAATTTGTGAGTATTATATAAAACCCATTAATATACCAAATCAGAAACACCAACTTGATAAACATCAGTAGTCTAAAGTGTTTTAGTAATCCTGTATGTTTCGGTCACTGTGCCATTTCCTCAACAAAAATATTTCATACTAGATGGGTTATTGGACAAATCATCACTCAGAAACTGACCCTAGCAAATTTATTATTATTTATTGAAAATTCACTTTAACTTTTAGTGAAATCAGAAATACCATAGTAAGTATGTTTATAAACTCCCAAGAGCAAAATTTCAACAATCCAGTCTGAGAAGGGTTCCAGTGATGTTTTCCAAATTGAATTTAATTGAGAACTTTCTTTTCATGTGGGCAAATATAAGTTTTGTTTGTTTGTTTGTTTGTTTTTTGTTTTTGTTTTCAGAATGGGGCTTTTAGTGACCAGAGGCAAGGGTTGAGTGTTGGGGAATATTATTTTAGGTGTGTTACTTTTGTTTATGTTGCAGTTGTTTAACTCTGTGAAGCTGTGTTACTGTACCTATCCAAAATGCCTAATGAATGACCAGTTGCAAGGCAGGAAAAAGGATGGGCAGGCCTGCAGGCAGAGAGAAGAAATAGAAAAAGAAATCTGGGAGGAGGGGAAGGAAAAAGCGAGAGAAGGAGAAAGACATCAGGGGCCAACCACCTAGCTAAATGGCTAGACACAGAGTAAGAAGTAAAGAAAAGGTATACAGGAATAGAGAAACATAAAAGGCCCAAAGCCACAGACAGATGGGATAATTTAAGTTAAGAAAAGCTAGCAAGAAACAAGCCAAGTTAAGGCTAGGCATTTATAACTAAAAATAAGCCTCCCTGTGTGATTTACTTGGGAGCTGGGTGGTAGCCCCCTCCCCCCAAAAAAGAGTAAAAACAGCCAACAAAAGTTGAGGTTAATAAATTAGCAATATGTTTAATTTTATAATCATAATTTCATTAAGTATAATTGATATTTACTACTGTTTACTAGGATCAGAATTTGCCATTACTAGAGAATTAATGACTCAAAATAATCCTGAATTTTTATGTATGAATTTTTTTAAGATCATTTTTTGCAAACTTCACACATGTACACAATGCATCATGTTCATCTCTATCTCCACACCCTCCCTCTAACTTCTACTCCAAACATCTCTCTCATATCCCTCCCAGCTTCATGATTCTTTTAAATAACCCATTAAGTCTAGTTAGTATATGTATCTTATGTATAGGGGAGGGGGAGTCATCCCCTGGAGTATGAGTGACCTATCAATAGCCACATCCCCAAAGAACAGCAACACTCCCTCTTCCAGAAGCCACAACAGCTTTTAGCTTCATAGGTAGGGGTAGGAAATCAGGGATGTTTAATTCTCTCGATCTTCTGTGTATCCACACTTGTGTGTGTAACCACAGCTGCTGTGACTTCATAAATGTAAGAGCTATGACATAGAATTTTAAATTGGCCCAGGTGGTGGTGGCACATGCCTTTAATTACAGCACTTGGGAGGTAGACGCAGGTGGAGCTTTGTGAGTTCGAGGCCAGCCTGGGCTAGAGTGAGATCCAGGAAAGGTGCAAAGCTACACAGAGAAACCCTGTCTCAAAAAAACCAAAGAAAAGAAAGAGAGAGAGAGAGAGAGAGAGAGAGAGAGAGAGAGAAATTTAAATTGTTCTCTGACTTTAGCTGTTCAATATTTTGCCATATATAATCATAATTGTTAGATTATTAAAAGAACAGCTAGCTGTAGACAGAGACAGAATGTGGAGAGAGACACTTTGTGTGACCTTCGGAAGGACCATGTTTATTTAAGGTGAGGAAGCATTTTGTTTCCTACATGTGCCAAAATGTCTACAGAAGAAGATGGAATGTTGCTCCTTATAGGAACAGAAATTAAGGAAGCTGGGAAGTGTAGTTTTCTGCATGAAATCATCGATAACAATGAAAGACTTATTCTAATGAATATCTGGATGAGATATAAAACAAAAGTTGCAAACTAAGTTGTAGTTATTTTAAATAACCTTTACCTTATCTACAGTGAGACTTCTATTTTATTTTGAATAAGAAAACAACAACCTCAAGACAGAAAAATAACTACTAATAGTTTATTCAGCTTGGCTTCAGTTTAATATAAAATGGAAATGGTATTTATATAAGGATTAAACTACTGCTTCACTTATTGAAACACTACTTTTTCACAAAATTTGGATATCAAATAAAAATAGACATGGGAATCTTGATTTGTTCAAAATATAATTATTAGGTTAACAGCATCTTAATAGAATTCTTTGTTGACTGGCAAGTCTGTAAGTTTACAAAGGAGGATAGAGTTGATACCAAGATATAATTTGTCTAAATGCAAGGACCCGGATTTTCTAGCATGTTCATGTCCTACCTCCATAACAAGAACTGAATATGAGGAAGGCTAAGAGATATAGTGCAGGCCTCTCAGATTAAGTTGGACTGGGTGCTCTGTTAGTCATTCACATGGAAATCTTGGCTAATTTTGATAATTCAAGCCAAAAAAATCCTGGGGGGGAGATCATTTTGTTATTGTAGCTACTCTATCCCACATTTTTCCTTTTGGGTTCCAGACACATTTAAAATAAATAAATAAATAAACATGAGTCACTTTTAAAATATCACTAAAATACAATGATTTCAAAGATGAATTTCTAAAAATTGGAAATTAATAGCAAGCTATTCATTTATTTATCCCTAAGGGTACCTCCTTTCAGCTCGACAGAGGCAAATAGGTTCAGTTTTCCTTTATATAATATAAATAACATTGGAGCAAGATTGCATCTGTCATAGATGAAAATACCATATTTATGTCTCCTTATCATCCATTCATTGCTTTATGGACCCAAAGTCCTCCAGGGACTATCACAAATCCACATAATGTTCCTGAGTGCTACGTTTTGCATTTAGATCTATGATTTAGCTGACAGATGTGAATAAACACTTGAAGTCAGGGAACTCTCTGATCACTGCACATATGTTGAAACCAAAGAATATAGATTTCTCAAAGGTGATACCAAGATATCCTTAAAAGCTTTTTCTATGATCTTTTCTTAGTTATTGCTAAAATAACCCTCTGCCAATGAACCACCTCTATTTTAAAGTGTTATGTTTTAGTGTCTTTGTTCTTTATTCACATTTTTGATAAATTTATTAAATGAGAAATTTTAACTTTTATAAAGAAACATTTCAAAATCTATAATTTTCAGAAATAGTAAATACAATTACATTTCTAGTATTTTCTGTTTCCATTATAGAAAGTTACTTGATGTACTTTATAATAATACTGTCAAATATCAACTTTAAATACTGAAATAGTCTTGGACTATCTTATTGTACAATTGTAGAAAATAATGAAATGGACACATTATAAAGATTTTTTTCTAATTAAATTTACCACTGCCTTCATAATCTCTGGTCCACCAATGTCAAATGTCAACAAATGAATTGTTCACGAAAGAGTAATAATCTTGAAATAACAAGCCTGCACACTCCTTCTTCACCACCATTTCTTCTAGGAAACTTGATCTTTATACTGTACAAAGACACTGTGCTGTTGATATTTTCCCATCTTCAGAACTTCAGAAGTGAATGACACATAGCTAACTTATGCTTCTGTATATTTTTATGCCCCTATCTTATACTAATCCCTTATCATCTCTTCATGTTCATTCAGTATTCAAAAAGTTCTCTTAATAACCAAAAGAATTTATACTATTATGGTGTGAAGAATTACCACATCTATGTAGAGAGCACCTTCAGTAACCTAATCTCACAAGTCTTGACTTTCTTAATGATAATCTCACTTCCTATAAATCCTTGCATCTATCCCCATATGATAGCATTATCACTGAATAACTTACCATTCCACAGGCAAATGACACTTGGCAGACAGACATTGTTGGGGATTTTAAGCATGTAAGACTGGTATATATCAGTGATGGACAGTCAAGGGGAATGTTTTAGAATAATCTTTTTGTACACTGTGAAGATGTATCTTTGCCAAAGTGCCTTCTGATTGGTGTAATAAAGAGCTGAATGGCTAATAGCTAGGCAGAATGTATAGGAGAGACTTCTGTACAGAGAGCTTTGGAAGAAAGAAAGGTAGAGTCACCATCTGGACTTAGAGGGATCAAGACATGAAGGAGGAGAAAAAAAGCCACAATTACATGGCAACACTTAGATGAATAGAAATGAGTTAATTTAAGGTATAAGAGCTAGTGGGACAAGCCCAAGCTATAGGCCAAGATTTCATAAAAAGTGTCCATGTCATTTTTTGTGGCTTGGTGGCCAAAAGAAAAATCCATCAACACATGGCACCTAATGTCCAGTTTATCCACATAATGCCTGAAAAACATTTTTTAAAAATTTGGAACATAGAGTCAAACAGAGCTTTCTGGTGACTGTGGTCTCTCAGGTATGCTGGGTAGCATACAGAGACGTAACCACTGGATGTTGCCTTTGGGGTGGATCCAGCCACCAGTGCCATGTGCCAGTTCTCTTTCGATGTTTAACCCAGGAACGTGTAAAGCAATTAGTTGCCATGCTTTTTAAGTACTCTTCCATACAGGACCAAAGCATGTTCCTGCTCAATTTATATTTTGGAGAACCTGGAGAGACGGCACATGTTAAGAGTACTTGTTGCTCTTGCAGAGGAACCAGGTTCTGTTCCAGAATACACATGGCAATTCACAACTGTCTCTAAGTCCAGTTTCAGGGTATTTTATGACTTGTGTGGGTACCAGGCATGAATGTGGTGAATACACACATGCAGGTAAAACATTCATAAAAATGAAAATTATTAAATAAATTTATTTATTGGTGTCCTAAATTCATTTCTTCTGAATCAGTGTTTGAAGGCAGGATTTTGTCTAAAGTAGCTAATACTAAAAATTTATATAGGTTAGTCATCATTCAGTATGACTGTTCTCCTTACAAGAACATTGAAACACAGATTCACACAGAGAATATATCATAGGAAGGCACAGAGCAAGCGCTGCCATCTGCAAACCATTGAACTAGACCCTCAAAAGAAACTAACTGTGCTTAAACCCTGACCTTAAATTCCAGTTTCTACAACTGGGAGAATATGTCTCTGAATCTTAAACCAATCAATACTAGCAAAGTGTGGTGACTGGATGCCCTAACTTGTTATGAATGGAGAAACAGCAGGCACATTTCTCTAAAAAGAACTTGGAATCCAATTTCCCAGAGACCCTTTTGACTATATTCTGGCATACAACAAGGCTCTACCCTGTCATACATAAGAAGTGACTTTGGAGAATGATCTTGGCTTTGGAGTCAAAGCTGTATCAAGAATGGTGGCAGGGCCACTTGGCAGAGCAATCACACACAGAAGGGGTTAAGCAGCAGTTGGGTTTGAAGTGAAGTTAAATGTTTGTAAAGCCTAATTCTTGGTGATATTAATGACAAATGTCTTTAAACCTGTCCACTGGGCAGGATGCTCCTGGAAGTTTACTCTTGACTCTCATTCATTTCCCAACAAATCTGTGAGCCCTTGATAATCACTCAATATATTTCTGTGGCATATCAGTCAGAATCTGTTACTGTACTTGAAATGAAGAATTCTGACCAAAATTAAGTCAGCCTAGTTCCAAAATTGTCTCTGTGGCTTAGGAGCAGAGGAGAAAGTAGATGATTAGGGTGATTTACATAAATTCAACATGTTAATGAGCCATTCTTATCTAGTTATTATAAAAGACTAAGAAAATCTACCCGACAAAATATCCTAGCAACAATTTTGCATATTTTTATCCAATAAAATAATTCTAACCTAATAGCAAGTAACTTTAGGAAGAAAATATGTTCAATTGCACTCAAATTATGATAGCATGCTATTCCATTAAATTTTTTCTTTCCATTTGACCTTTAAACTCAGATATTTTGTATAATAATGATGCTCATATCTTATTTTCAGAAGAAAATAGATAACAGACCCAAATTAGGAAAGTTAAAAATTATCATTGAGTAAGAGAAGTATGAGATATCTGTTATAAAGTATGGCGACTATAGCTGATGATAATATTCTTGGAAAGTGCTAAGACAATAGGTGTAAAGTGCTCCCATCACAAAACAATTGCTGTATGAGATAATTCTTGTTTAATTAGATGGAATTAGCCAATCAACAGTATTTACATATTTCAAAACATCATGTTCTACTTGAAAAATACATTTGGACTTTTCTATTAACAATTTTTTAATAGTAAACAAATTTGGAAAGGACAGAACAGCTTAGAAAAGGATAATTTATAAAGACATAGATGGTAACCAAGGAAACCCAGGAGGTAGTATTGATGCCTAGTGCTAGAAACAGTCATTACTCCTATCCCAGGGCTGAAGGAGCAAAAGGCAAGAGTTTTTCTCAGTCCAGGCATGAAACGTGTTCTATATAGAGGAGGAGTGACAGAATCCTTCAACGTGAGCTGAACAGATGATACAGGCTTCCTTAATGCTGCAAAGAGAGAATGTAGATGGATAACCAAGCCTCACTCTCACCTTTATTCTGAGATGCCAGTGTTTCTTGTTGGCATGAGCAAAGGAAATCACCCTTGCTAATGAAGTTCATGCAGGCCAGGCACAGAGCAGAGTGGATGGATGTGAACCTGTTTGTACTGTATTTAATCAACTTGGTGTGTTTACAGTCACCTAATTACTGTTACAGAGAATGCTCCTGTTAAAGGAGCAGCAGTTTTATCAACATGTTTGTTTATAAGTCTTTTTGTCATCTGAATAATTCATAAGAAATAGCATAAAAAGTATATGATTGCTCAGGGGAAAAGAATAGTTTCGTGTAAGAAACATCTGTTTTCCCAATTTAGTTTGTATACCAATTTTAAAGTGTTTAAAATGCAATTCATTGGAAATTATGCAAAAGTGTATATGCCAACTTGTTTTTAATGTTCTTAAAATATATTTGTCCCAAAACAATCATTCAAAAATCAGACAAGTAGAAAGTACAAATTTTTTTTTAGGGGATGAAGAAACTAAGGCTAAGTAAAGTTACTGGCTTGGTGATGTCATGTGGGTAATTAAAACACCATCAAAGGTAGTTGTAGCTAATATTGTTTAGGCTACAGGCTATGATGCTGTAAAAGATCCTATAGACAGATGAAGCAGGAACAGGGAAGAGTTAGGAACTTCTGTCTACCAGCTGTGACCACAAGTTACACATATGACATCTTCTCATATTCCAGTAGCATATCTGAATCACTTGTTCTCACAGGATGCCTAGAAATGTAGTCTCCACCTGTGCATTGGAGTTCTAGCAAGAAATATCTGATTCAACACAGAGGGTAAGATGGAATGGACAATTAGGACAATTTATAGTCACTTTCACGGCGCCTCCCTCTGAACATTCAAATATCGATATACACAAAATTTTATCATTACTTTACTAAATGGAAGTACCATCAATGTACTGCCTGTGCTAGACCAAGCAAAGCACTCTGTAGGCAGTGACTCTGGGCACTTGCCGTTCTGTGACATAAAAACAAAATACACAATATACAATGGTGAGTTGAGACAATGCACCTGCAATTCAAACTCAGAAGCAACTATATACCCCTGTTTATAAATTCTGAAGACATCAAGAATACACCTGTTTGCCATGGTTCTGAAAATAATATTTGATTCATTATATTCTGCGGTCTTACTTTTAGACTGCTGCAAATTTTTATGTGTGACCACACCAAAGACAAGGCTAAAGAATAGGTTCTTGCCTCAGCCTTATATATACTGCTTTGATAAAGATTATGAAGACAGGTTATTTTAGAGGTTCATCCACAAGGAAGCATGGACAGGCCACACTGGAGACAGGCAATGCTTTCTCTCATGACATTGTTTGCAGTCAGCTCTGTTGAACTCAATAGCAGGAAAGCACATGGGGAACCCACATTCTCCCGTATTTGCAAAATTTTGAAACTGATTACAGACTTAACCTCCTTCATGATTTGGACCCAATGTTAATCATAATGTCATCATAGCTACTATGAAAACAGAAAAAAAGCAATTTGACTATGAAGCCGTGTATGTGGATTTTTAATATTAAGACAAGGAAAATGGATAGCAGAGAAAAACAAGAAGCGTGTTAGTCTGGTGTTCTCTTTACCAAACGCTGTAACAGTGAACAGCCTGGAGTTTTACTTTATTTTTCTGTTCCACATTTATCTATTTATAGTGAGTGTGAGAATGGGTAGATTCGCATGTGGAAGATCGAAGAACAATGTACAGGAGTCTGCTTTTCTCTCCACCATATGGGTTCTAGATATTAAGCTCTTAGAGGCAACCACCATTACCCATTGAGCCCAGCCCCAGCTTGGTGTTTGAGGACTATAAATGAAGAGAGAAGTGAGTTTCAGAGCTGAAAGGGGGTGCGACTTTCTGGCGGATGGGGGCAGCACAATGTGAGTGGATATTTACTTCCAAATTTTCCTTTCGGCCAAAGCAACTGTGAACCAAGTTACTGAATTATAGATCTGGAAGAAATTTCAGACACAGTCTTGCTTTTAATTTAGAGTGCAATGAAAGCACCCTGGGACATGTTTGCCCCATTTAGTCTCTTCAGTCTGAAGGGGTCTTGCATGTCTCAGTAACGTTGGTTACTGTATAACCCGGACACAGGCCCGCATGATCCCATTCTTCTCTCCACAGTGTAGCACATTGGAAGTAGGCATCAGGGAAACGACTGTCAATGCCAGGGAATTTCTTTCTACCCTTATCCCAACTTCATAATCCCAGGGAAATAACCAACCCTTCTATAGCTCATATTTTTATTTCAATAGTTAGAAATCAAACTTTAATTCATTTGATAGAATAGTTAGAGATACCAAACAGTTTCAAAATAAGAAAAGCATTTGCACAGTGGCCGGGGTTTGAATAAATTTCAATGAGCTATTTAGTCCTCCTTGATTTTTAGTTTGGAGTTTTGGTTTTTGGTTTTTCTGGACTCAGGAAATACTCCAAAGTAAAAATTACTGTACCTTTAAATAAGCAATTATCATCAGGAAGCTAAATATATCATATATAAATCATATCAGTTATGATTGAAATTGATCAGATAACATGAGCCTACAATATTTTGTAGTATTAAAAATACAATGTACTAATACACATGAATTGTATAAAAAGAAAATGATAAACTAATTTAGAGTGAAAATCCAGTAAGTCTTCATAAGGATCACTCTAATGGGAGGACTGAATAAAATATTACAATTTTATAAATGATTCTAAAGTAATTCTGTTTTGTCCATCAAAACACTTCAAAAATCTCTAAGTTTACACGAGGACCTCAGCTTGTATTCCTTTTTGTTAAGCTATTGCAAAATGAAGACAATAAGTGGGATAGTCCTCTTATTACAATGATAGCATATTTATATGAAAAAGGAAAAGAAATTTCAAAACAAAAAAGGACAGTAAAATGAGCTGAACCATTACAGCTATAAAATAGTCATTACTTAACATTTCTAAATAGCTCCTTGTAAAACTCTATAAATGAAAAAGGTGTGGGGGGAGATTTCTGGTAATAACACCCAATCATTTCTTATCTCTAAGTAATAATTTTAAATTAAGACAAAATTATTAAGAATAATAATTTTAGTCACAGGGAACTACAAAAGTCATGCAATATCTTGGAAGTATCTCTTTTTAATGAGCTGCATTGATGAAAAAACTGTGGTTTTGTGGTTATCTTTCCATTTGTTCTTCATGAACCAACCCACATCCTCCAACTGAGCAGTGGAGAACCATATTCACAACTTTTCCAAATAGCAGATGATGAAATAAACCAGAGAAGACGAACTGAATATTAATAATAATAAAAAACCTTAGAGCAAACTAATTATGAAAGGTGGAGATGCCTAAAATCTAAGTATGTAATGACTGAAATTCCAAATGACTGTAAACTCTACAAAGTTGCAGAAGCCCACATTGGGTCTGGTGAGAAGATGACTGAGACTTGAGGGAGAGCCATCTTTTAAAAAAAAGTCACCTGTGTGTTTGCTGACATGTCTCATTGGCACTTGCCACCAAGCTGATGATCCCCAGAACCCACACAGTGGGAGGAGAGAACTGACTCTCACAAGTTGTCCACTGACCTCTACACTTATAACATGTACCACATGCATGAGAGTGAACACACACTAACATGTGCACGCACACACACAAACACACACACACACACACACACACACACACACACACACACAAATAAATGAGTAAATACAAAATAACTAAATAAACGTTTAAATAAATAAAACATTTTAGAATCCTCTTGTGAAAACAACAGTGGTACCCAACATGGTAAGCAGCTTCTCTCTAACTCTGATCCTTCAAGACTTTTAACAGATAGACTGCTGAATACAGCTTTTTCTAGGTAATTGTCTTTCTACCTTAAAAAATATACTTTGAATTTCAAATTTGTTGTGATGCTGATTTCTATGAAATATCTATCACTCAGGGAGAGAGGTGTAGTCTCCATCACTAAGAAGCAGAAATTTCCTAACCCTGAAGTGTGGCTCATGAAACCTCCTCCATTAATACCTGTCTCCGTAGCCATGTCTTTGCTACTGTTCTACTGGTGTGAAGAGACACCATGACCAAGGCAATGTATTTTTAAAAAGCATTTAAATGGGGCTTGCTTACAGTTTCAGAGGGTGAGTCATTGATTGTCAGGGTGGGGTGCATGACAATAAACAGGCAGATATAATGGACCAGGAGCTGAGAACTACATCCTGATCTGCAGGTGGGAGTTCAGGGAGAGGGGGACTGGAATAAACTTTTAAATTTCAAAGCCCACCCCAAGTGACATAAAACTTCCAACAAGGCCACACCTCCAAATCCTTCCTAAGTAGTATTCAAATATTAGAGCCTATGGAGACAATTTTCAGTCATATCACCATAGCCCAAAACATTGGAATCACTGATTGGTCTGTTGCATATTTTTGATGATTGTGAATGCACTAATAATTTGTCAGTTCTTGCATTCACTTTCTCTATATAATACAAATATAAAATGAAAAGCCTACAAGGATGTAAAATGATTCATCCTCTCCAACAGACATAAATTCTCATTTGAAGAATATGCAAAGGAGCTTTATTTAATAATTCCATCACACGCATATATAGTAAAACTTTTATATCATAAACATCTACATAACATTTTATTTTTCAATTTCAATAGATAACAGAGCTATTGTGATATTTCATGGTGAAAAAGTGGTTGTTTCTCTGTGAGGTCTCAAACATGGCAAAGATATTTTCTTTCAGTGTTGCTACCACGATAGTTTTTGAAGTCTTAGCTGTTGCAGTAAAGCATGCAGTTTGGATGGAGAAATAAACTCACTATATTTGCAAGTAATGTGAATGTCTACTCAGGCAATACAGATAGTAGAAAATGGTGAACTCATATTACTTCTCTAAATTTACAGGATATAAAATAAATATAGCAACTCACTCATCTCAACATACTAGTCATTAACTTATGAAGATGTATTTTAATATATCTCTATGCTACTCATGTTTACTAAAACTGTATATTTAGGTGTACAAAGCATGTATAGGCCTTATATAATGAAAAATACTCAGTTGTGACTGTTGTCTTTTATTTTACTCCCACATAATAATAAAAAGTCCAATCTACATGGGCATTTACAAGTACAATAGATTGCATGATTACTAATATTGTTTTGAACAACTGCCACGTCAAGATCAACTCAGAAAAATAGAAGCCTAGGCATTAATCACAGCACTTGGGAGTTGGAGAGCCAGGTGGATCTCTGTGAATTTGATTCTAACCTGCTAAACATTGGAACAATCAGGCTGGCTGGGGCTACGTAATGAGACCAAGTCTACATTTTTCAAAAGTAAAGAAACTTGTATTTGTCCTTTGCTCATTCTTTCTTCTGTAGAATCAGTGTAGAGCCATTTACCAAACCTTTATCCTTTTCTTTTTCTCTAAGAAACTTCTCTTAGCCCTTCTTTCAAGACAGGTATATTAACAACAAATTTTCTCAGGTTTTCTTTAATTGCAAATGTCTAAAAGTCTGAATTTCCTCTTCACTTTTTATGGTTTTTTTGGAAAGGATACAAAGTTCTGTGTTACTGGTATTTTTTCCTCCTTCAGACAGTTAACTAATACTCATTAGCTAACATTATAAATTATTATAAATACTCAACAATTTTTCCCTTCCCCCGCCCCCGTTTGGCTTGTGAGGATGGACAGTTGTAATTCTTATCTTTGTTCTTTTATTGGAAAGAGGTTCCAGTTCATTTTCCCAGTTGGACTTATGATAGACTTCTTTTCTTTTTCCTGTTTTTTTGTTTTTTTGTTTGTTTGTTTGTTTGTTTGTTTTTGTACTTTGGTTATCATAAACCTAGGTGTGACTTTGCTGTGTGTTGTTTTTGTTTAGTGGTGTTTGTTGCTTCTACTGTGGTATTCTCTAAGCACTCCAAATCTACTGTTGTATCTCTACTATTAACTTGGAGACTGTCAGGCCTTACTCCCCCTCTCTTCCTGTGGCAGTGTCCCCATGACACATACGTACAGCTTTGGAAACTCTGACATAGTTGTTGAATTGTCAGCTCTGCCTTTCCTGCTGTTGTGTTTGTCTTTTCTGTCCTTGCATTTATGTTTTGACAGCTTCTCTTTTGATCTGGAAAAGCACAGAGATTCTTCCCTTAGCTGCATATAATCTATTAGTAGTCAATCAAAGGCACCCTTGATTCTGTTAAGGTATTTTTGACCTCTAGGGTTCCTACTGATTCCCAGACTTTCCATCTCTCTGCTGCTTACATCATCTACATGTCGCTGTATGTTGTCTGTGTGACCTATTATAAGCCTTTGTAAATTCACCATAGATGTTTTAAATTTTATGTTCAATAGTTCTGGTGATAGTGCAGTATGTGAGTCAGAATGTGATGCTTGTTCTGTCCCTTCTGTGTGTTCCCATTTGCTGTGTAATTCAGAGCCTGCCCAGATAATAGATGATCTGAGTACCAAATCTGTGTCATGTAAGTCTCCAGCTTGGGATGGCAGTGTGTGCAGAGTGACCGCAGGCTGTCTTGTGGTCCACCCCAGTACTTTAGGAAGCCTGTGATTCTGGACTTGGAATTTCCCATGTGCTTTGTCTCATCCATCTCCTCCTCTCCCTGGGGACCGATGATTAGAGAGGGCTGGAGTTGCATTTCCCCTTCTCCTGGGTTAGCTAGAATTGGTTTTAAAAAAAAAATTAACACCACCATCTCCAATTAGTTTAGTATCTCACTTAAAACAAAAAAAACAAACAAAAAATTTTAAAATATGAGAAGTTTCTCTTGAGGGCAGACCTTGTTAAGAACAGGATACATTGGCTTGTTCCTGAATGGTTACTTTTTGTCTCCCCCTGCTGGAAGCACAAGAATCTTCTCCACAGTTCACAATGTTGATGTGGACAAGCTCCTGAGGGTAAAAATCCCTCAAGCTTCTGGACCCAGTCCTCTCCCTGTCGCCCAACATCTGGCCTATGGCTGTCAGACCTGTCCACACTGAGTTTCTGGCAACTAACAACCACAGTGCACATTTCCCCACCACATTGCTGGCTCCTGTTCAGGAATTTGGGAAGTGACATTTTTTATAAGTGTCTAACTGTCCCTCCAACTTTGAGAGCATGTTCCTCTGGTCTCCACATCACTATAACGCATCTCAGTTGCCGAGTTTTCAGTTATCCCACCTTTCAAGATACTGCTACAAGGAAAGGATACCTTCCAAACTCCTTTGGTACCTGACAAAAAAACAAAAGTCAACACATTTATTTTTAAAGATTTTCACTGCTCATAAAACATTGTGACCATTTTCCCCCTTATTGCCGGGCTTATGTAGTTCCTGGATGATTTGTAAGCACTCTTATTGTCCCCGCTCTAAGCAGTCTGCTTTGCTTTGCTTTTCTTCAACATTAGCAATTTCTTATGGTTTCTTAGCAATTTTATTACGGTGTGTCTTCCTTTCTTGGGTCTATGTGAAGTCATCATGCCCATTTTATTGAGCTCACTGAAGCCCTGGATTATAATTTTCCTCGGATTCAAAAACATTTTTAGCTGCCCTGCCTCCAAATGTTTTGCATCTTCTACTCTCTTCCTCTGAGATATCCCTAGACTATTTTTTACACAGACTAGAAGTACAAAAGTGTCTAGTCTGTTATGTTCAAACTGTTGATGGGATCACCCCATTCATGAGGTCTCTTCCCTTGAGACATAATTACTTCTTACAGGGCCCATATCTTAGAATTATAAACTTGAAATCTAAGTTTTAACATACAAATATTCATTCAAGTATAGGAAAATTCTAATTCTTCATGAGGTTCGTTTGGAAATAACAGGAAGTAAGTTTAACAACATGTGGCTAAAAGGCAATAGGACTGGTGGCTATAAAAGGAAGGAGAGAGTTTTCTTTCAAGCTCGTTGTATGCGTTAGGAAAAGGCTGTATGAGGACACACGAAGAGAGCCTTCTGCAAACCCCCACTAGTACTCAGTCATGTTGGTACCCCCATCTCAGATAACCATCTTCCAGTACACTGAGTGAGAAACATTTCATTATGGCAGCCAGAGCAGCCTGACAGGTTTTTACCATTGATATCTTGAGGATGCTTTTTGATAGCATAAATTATCCAGAAATCACTTCATGAATAGAAGAACTAAAAGGAAAATATAAAATAGTTCATCAAAATAGTTTGTTAAAAATAAAAAGATAAAGTTTAATTCCAAGAACTTGAAATGGTTTTCCAGTCATGAGATTAGAAGATATAAGGTGATGAAGACAAGTAAATTCTAAACCAGTTAATACTTTACGATTATAACAAGTTTCACTTTTTTTTGAGACATTGTTTCCCTACGTATTGCAAGCTTGCCTCTAACTCAAAGTGAACGTCCTGTCTCAGAGCCCTAAGTGTATTGTATTCTGTATGTAATGGCAAGTGTAATGTATTCTCATTGCTGTGACTAAATACCAAGTAAGAAGCAATTTGGATGAGAAAGTTTATTTTATCTTACAGTTCAAGGAGATGCAATCCATCATGACAGGGAGGAGTAGTCATGTGAGGTTGTGATCATATTGCAGCATAGTCAGGAAGGACAAAGACGTGAATGCTGGTATCCATGTCCCTGTTTCCTTCTTACTCAGCCCATGAGCCCAGCCCATTGAATGGTGTCGTCCACATGTAGCGACTGTCTTTCTACCAAAATTAATTTATCCTAGAAACCCCCTCAAAGACATGCTACGAGGTTTTGCCCCTAGGTGATTCTAAATTCTTTGAGTTGACAGTGCTTTCCTTCACAATCACCATGCTTGCTGCAATAGATTTCTGACTGTTGCCCTTACCAAAAGGAATCAAATTGCCAGGTGTGGGGCTTACTCATGTAACCTCAGCACTTAAGGGGCTGAGACGTAGGGCCACTGCTAGTTCAAGGACAGCTGAGCCTGTTTCAGGAGTTCCAATCCAGCTTGACCTACAGACTGAACTAAATAATAATAATAATAATAATAATAATAATAATAATAATAAGCCACTAAACAAGCTTAGAAATATGCTCACCGCAGGTTAAAAATACTGTTTTTCTATTTACCTTTTTATTCAGTTTATGATTGATATATTGACATATTTATTAACTAAATAAACTAAATCCAGCATTACAGTACACCTTTGGGAAAAGTAGCCCATGAAGGCAATATGGTAAATAAAGAAACTTAGAATCTAGTTGTTGATCAAACAACTGTTAAGAACACCATATTATAAAAGGGAAAAATTGGGGTTGAGGATTTAGCTCAGTGGTAGAGTGCTTGCCTAGCAAGTGCAAGGCCCTGGGTTCGGTCCTCGGCGCTCCTGAATAGTTAAACTCCTTCTAAAGGGCTGGTTTTCAGAGGAAAAGTGAACAGTATTTCTGGTGTTCATCAAATATCAACCAGCTCTCTATTTGGAGAAGTGGAAATTTATTCTTAAAAATTATAAAAATTCAAATCACATTCACCAATCAATTAATGCCTTTATTTCTAACAAAACATGCAAGATGGATTATGATCCTTCATTTAAACATTTAAATAGTTAAGTCAAATAGTCTAAGGAAACTCAGAAAAAGCATGTGGCTCAGTTAAAATTTTGGATTGTTACAGCAGATGATTCAGGGAGTTTGTGAGATCCAACTTCCCTGTTCATCAACAGCACACAATACCTGCAAAAGAAGCTATATGGCTTACTATGGTCTTGATGACTGTTTTCTCATTTGAAGAAAAGGAACTGTATCCTTGAATTTCAGCTGAAATGTTTGATAATTGAAATGTGTATAAAGTATTCATTTATATATGTATATGGGTATGTATGTATACATATATTGTTGTGGAATATTAAGTGAAGATGTGTTATATTTGTGTATGCTGTGGAACACTTGTTTACTGATGCAAAGATATGCTACACCTGGTTGGTCTAATAAATAGCTAAATGGCCAATAGCAAGGCAGGAGACAAGATAGATGGTGCTGGCAGGCAGAGAGGATAAATAGGAGGAGAAATCTGGGAAGAAAGTTCAGGGAGCAAAAGGAGAAGGAGAAGAGGACTCTGGAGGCCAGCCACCCAGCTACACAGCAAGTCATAGAGTAAAAAGTAAAGAAAGCCTTGAAAGATGGTATAATTTAAGAAAAGTTGGCTAGAAATAAACCAACCTAAGGCCTGGCATTCATAAGTAAGAGTACATCTCCAGGGTTGGGGATTTAGCTCAGTGGTAGAGCACTTGCCTAGCAAGTGCAAGACCCTGGGTTCGGTCCTCAGCTCAAAAAAAAAAAAAATTACATCTCCATATATTTATTTAGGAACTGGGTAGTTCCCAGAGAGAAAAGAGTAAACAAACAAACAAGCAAAAGACAACCAACAACATATATGTATGTATTTGTGCACATGCATATGTTATTCATTTGTTAGTTATTTGTCATGTTGGCTTACCTTACTTGAAATAAGCATAAAAAGGATCACAGCCCATGAGTCTGACAGTAAGTGCACTTGAATTTGCAGAGGTGAAACTGCAATTCCTACAGATGTCTGCAATAGTCTGTCTGAGTTATACGTTTGAGAGCTCTTCCTCTGTCTCTTAATTAACAAACCATTTTCTCTCTCTTTTTAATTTTTCTAAGCATGTGTAGGCTTGTAAGCATTTACTGTTTTCAAGGTAATTGGCAATACTGTCAATTTGCTCTCAAAGGGCATAAGGACACTGTGTTGTCCTTACAGAACTTGCAGTCTCACATGGGAGGATAATATAAGCATACCGTAATGCGATAAAGCAAGGCTCTTAAGAGTGGAGCAAAGAAAGTGCTAACAGAACTCCACTCCTTCTAGGTCTAAGGCCCCAGGGGTGTAATTCAGCTAATCAAGAGGGCATAAATTCTAACTTTGTTCCATTCCACACTGTCAGATGACAGGGCCAGAAGTCTACTCCCATTGAGATCTATGACTTTTGCTATATGAAGAAAAAATGACTTATTCTCTGCTGATACAGACTCCTACTTGGCTTGGTTAACCTGCTCTCACTTTCCTTGGGAGGATAATTGAAGTGAAGGAAGTTGCATGTAGGGATTCAGAGGTTCGCAACTAGGAAAATTCTTAGAATTAGGGGCATAGGTAGCCTTTCATGTACAAAGTTCTCATTTTATCCTACCTCAGGCTACTTGGCTTTACTGATTTATAGTTAATTAGGATTGAGATTTTCATTGAAAATTTGAATACGTATATGCTTTTTTGTATGCATTTCAGATCATGTTGGCTGAAGCAAATACCTGTAACAGCACTAGAGAAATGAATGCATACCACAGGGAAGAGTCAACCATCCCTGCCCCTGACAACCTGCAAGAATTCCTGCTGTGCTCCCAGGTTACACAAATATCTTTCTGACATCACTTATGAGAAATGAAAGATTTCTTTTTCTAACAATTAAGAAAATACCAATACTGTTTCCTTGCTTTTTAATCATGCCTCAAAATTCCATAAGAAAATCTCTGCCGTTTTTTCTTAGACATTTACACTCTAAGAACTTACAGGGGTTTAGTTTCTATATATCAGTCCTAGGTTTACTATGATAAATGAACAGTGAGTGGGGATACAGTTAAGAAAGGAAATCCATATTAATTATGGCAAAGAAAGCAGAATACATTGTTTCTAGAATGATTAGATGCCATTATCCCATTGTGCATTCAATACATTTGAGAAATACAAACTCCTAAGAAAGAAAGAAGGTCTTCAATCTTATTTTAAGGAATAAAAGACTGAAGCATTTCTTTGCCTATTTTAAATATGGCACTGAATGACTGCCAATAGGACTTCTTCATTAATAATCTTCAAAATATCAAATTAGAATCAAGAGCCAACAGCCTACAGCTGTCTACAGTTATAGGTAAAACTCTTCAGCATTCAAAAGAAGAAATAGCATTAGAAAAACAGCACATTAGTCAGATCCAGAAATGCCTTTTCTAGGTTACCAAATCCTTTCTGTTCCTTTCTCTGTAATTTGCTCTGTAATTTAAATATTTGACAAATTGAAAATCCTAAAATGAGAAGATTTTTGTTGTGTACTGTTAAACTTATTAAGGAGCTATATGAATTCACCTGATGTTCTTGTCACCAGAGGCTCTCATGGCATGGGCACACTCTACCTGTAAATCTGTAATTTAAAAGTATTCTAATTATCAGACATTAGCTAAATATTATTTTGAGGAACAAAAAATGCAGCCCGAAGATTACTTGTAACATAAGGGAAAGTAAATGACTACCTTTGTGAACATGAGATTTATGGTATGCCGTGGAAAAGCAGGGCACCTTTGATTTCCAAACTGATCTGTCTTCTTTTGGAAGTTCATCTACTTGTAAGTTTACTCACGTGGTCTGGTGAACATTAAACTCTAACCAATCGAGAACTCACTGCACAAGGTGCTCTGATACCTCTTACTGGGGCTCTATAGCTTTTGTGAAACGTGTTTCATTTTGTAGAACAACCAAAGCATTCTTTTCACTTAACTCTTGATTGCTCAATGAGGAGCTTCTGTGGACTAACCAAAACAAGGAGCTAAGAATCGCTGAACATTAATCTAATATCGGGAATTTTCCGCATGAGATATTTCTTTCTCACCAAATTGATAAGTCATCTCTTAAGCTTTTTAAGCTCATGACTAAACTACAATTGAATTTTTGTTAACTCTGAGAAAAATTCCGATGTGTGACTGAGTCAGAAGTAAAAGTTTTCTCATTGTTTACTGTTTCTGACATAAAAGAAATCTGAGGGATAGGGATCCATGATTGGTCCAGTTTCTTCTAACTAATGACAGATGAACTGGAAATGCTCCAATAAAATCATACACACTCCACCAGACACACCGTGTGCATTCTCTCTCTCTCTCTCTCTCTCTCTCTCTCTCTCTCTCTCTGTCTCTGTCTCTCTCTCTCTCTCTCTCTCTCACACACACACACACACACAGAGAGAGAGAGAGAGAGAGAGAGAGAGACAGACAGACAGACAGACAGACTTTAAAATACCTAAGTCCTGTGAATAGTCATGAATGGTAGATTTAAAACAGAGAATATGATAGTGAACGAAATATTGTCAGATAACATATGGCTTCTTTAAAACAAGGATTAAGCTAATGTTGGATATTTACAATTGCCTAACTCACTGTTAGTCTGTAGTCACACTAGTGTTTTTTTTTTGTTTTGTTTTCTTTTGTTTGTGAATTTTTGTTATTTGTTGTCGTGTTCCTTAGAATAATAAAAGAACTGTTTTTTTTAATTTGGTCTTTATTATTGAGTATTAATTTGAATATCCATTTGATTATTACATTAGAAACCTAAGGATTAGATTCTCTCAAATGTCACTGTGTACCATAAGGATCTGGATATTGTTTCAGCCAGCCAAAACTAGAATCCCAGATTCGCAATTTAGGTGTCAGCATGGCCTCTGAGCACCATCAGAGACTATCTCCAAAGTGGTCGCTGTTATTCCTCCTGTGCTTTGTGGTGACCAGAGTGATCTTTCCTGTCATTTTGGCTTGTTTGGATCTTGCTCTGGAGACCAGGCTGGCCTTAATCTCACGAAGATCTGTCTGGCTCTGCCTCCCAAGTGCTGGCATTAAAGGCGTGCGCCTCTGCCGCCCTGCCTTTCCTTATCTTTCTTTGTGATTGTTTCTTTACAGTATACACAGCATTCTTAAATTAATTTCAATAAACTTTGGGATATTCTCTATGCAGAGTAAAGAAATACACCTGAAATGGGAGAAATTTTTTCTTGGAAAAAAGTTAGTACATTTTGTTTAGGAAATAAGTAGTAAAATCTTATAAGAGAAAGATAGTGATAATTCTAGCTGGTGAGTCCTTAAAGATCATTTTTACCATTCATTAATGTTGTTATTTTTAACCTATGCAGTTATTATTCTTTTCTTCACTTTCTTCTTCCTGATTCATGGCATAATTTAAACACAGGCTGACCTCTGCCATTATTCCATGATTCCTCTTTCACTTAATATGAGCACAGGGAACTTATACTGACATTACAAAATGAATCTAGAAACTAGAAGCAAGCTTCTAAGACACTAAGTTTGTTTCTCTCCTTTACAGGAGAAAATCAGTGTGACTTTTCCAGGCTCTGCCACCCTCTTATATAAATAAATGAATGGATGAATGAATAAATAAATAAACAAATAATAGATAGATAGATAGATAGATAGATAGATAGATAGATAGATAAATCGAACAAGTGAATATCCTGGGCTGGATGATACTTGTGGTCCCTCCAGTATTGGAGCCCTATGATTATATTGACAAGTCCTGATATTTCATGGCTTCAACCTTAAGAAATACCATGAATTGAGCAAGCTTTCCACGTATTTACTAGAAGATAAGTGAGACCCCAAAACTAGTATGGATCTCTCCACCAACAGCTTTAATTCATATAATGACTTGGAAGTAATTTTTTTTTTGGGGGGGGGGGGTTGAGTATCACTTAGGAGAATGAAAGAAAAAGATGGCTTCACCAAAGCTCAGTCTCTCCACTGAAATTTTTCTGAGGATTGTCAAGTCCACCGGCACACCCCTGCAGGAATTGAAGGTGGCAGGTGCATCTGAGCACATCCCGCAGCTCACTCATCTCTGAGGAGTCTTGCTGTAGCACACACAACTGAGACTGGTGGGAAAGGTTTCGCAGAATGAAAAACAGGCCTAATTGAGTCAAATGAAGGGTAATTTAAGACATCATACTTTGAGAGAAAATATACATCCGAATCTAGTTTAACCTGTCTACCCTCTCTTTTGAAACAAAAATTACATCTTCTAAAACATCATTAATTTATCACCCTGTTAATAAAGTTTCAATTTGCAGAGGATTTTATACCTTGTATTTTAGTTTCTAACACATGTGCTGTAAGTGAGTGAAGAGCATATTTGGTATTTGGAAATATCTCTTTGTGGATTTAAAATAGATTATATTATAATTGATGAGGTTTAATTATCTAAAAAGACACTTGCCATTGTTTTATATAATTATGAATAGAAATTTACCAAAATTGAAATTGTTTTAATAGTTGAAAAGTAATTATATGCATTTTCTTTTCCAAAACTAATTGGAGGTTAACTACACAGCAAATCAAATCGTGATTTTTTTGACAGTACATTTGATAAGGGTATTTTTAATGAAGATATTTTAGAACAGTGATCATGGACCCGACAGATTTTGATGGTAGCTAAAAAGTGATTGAGGCTAGTCAGGTGATAGAAAATGTGTGAATATGCCACCTTCATTTCGCTGGAGTGAGGTCAAAATTAGTCACAGTAATGAATGTCCTGGAGTGCAATTTCAAATGTAATGGATGATGTGTGAAAAAAAAAGAAAAAAAGAAAAAAAATGTTACTTCTCTTTTGAAGTCATTTTAAAAATGGAGCCTCTTTAGATGCTGGAACTGTCTGTTACTATGCAAGTTAACTCTTTCAAGAATTTCTCCTACTACCTCTACCTAGTAACTGGATATACAAATCAAAATCTTTAAAAATTTCTTTAGTTACAGACCTGAGATTCAGAGCATTCTTCTCTTTATTTGCCTGTTATAAACTCCCAGACTACCACTTCCAGCTCCCTAAATACCTCCAGGGCTCTCAGAAGCTTTACAGTTCCTTCTGCCTCCCCCTGCCTGCCGTACATACACACACACACACACATACACACACACACACACACACACACACACACACACACACACACACACACACACACACATACACACACACATATACACACATACACACACACATATACACACATACACACACACATACACACACACATATACACACATACACACACACATACACACACATACACACACATATACACACACATACACACACATACACACACACACACACATACACACACACTGGGATCATTCTGTGCTGTCAGTTCTCTCCATCATTTTCACCTCCTCATAGAGGAATCTTTAGATATGTCTTTTGAATTAGTCCAACTTGCTTCTTCTTAACATCACAGTGAATACTGTCTTTGTAACTAACACAGTCTCCGTTATGGTCAGAAGTGTGTGCCCATCCTCCCTCCTCCATCTTTTCCTGTTCTAATCGTCAATACTTCCATATGTAAAGATATTAAGAGACAGGATCTTTAAGGTGGCAACTAAGATCAAACTAAAGATGGGTAGCTGTGCTGTA
This sequence comes from Onychomys torridus, assembly GCF_903995425.1. NCBI lineage: Eukaryota > Metazoa > Chordata > Mammalia > Rodentia > Cricetidae > Onychomys > Onychomys torridus. The sequence continues at coordinate 53,164,496 of NC_050445.1, read as the reverse complement.
CTGGAAGGTAGCTAGATTCTTTGTAATAACAGGAGAGAGGATACAAACACACACACATACACACACACACACACACACACACACACAGAGAGAGAGAGAGAGAGAGAGAGAGAGAGAGAGAGAGAGAGCGAGAGAGCTATTCAGACATGAGACAATGATAGGCATCTACACAGCCTTGCTACCATCTTGATTTTGAACTATTGGCATCCAGAGCTATGAAGAAAAACAGTGTTTTCTTTAAGTTACCCAAACTCTGGTACTTTGCTATGACAGTTGTGGTTACTAATCTTGCTTGTCAGCTTCACAGTCACATTAGGGAAGAGGGAAAATAAATAGAAGAATTGATTCCATCAGAATGGCCTGTGGGCACTTAGTTGGAATTTTCCTGTGTCCCAGCTGGCCAACAGTCAGGACAAATCTCTCCCTCTCACATCCTCCAAGTAAACACATAGAGGCTTATATTAATTATAACTGCTCAGCCATTAGCTCAGGCTTATTGCTGACTAGCTCTTACACTTAAATTAACCTATAATTCTTATCTATGTTTAGCCATATAGCTTGGTACCATTTCTCAGTTCTGCCTTGTCATCTTGCTTCCTCTGTGCCTGGCTGGTGACTCTTGACTCAGCCCTTCCTTTTCCCAGAATTCTCCTCATCTGCTTACCCTGCCTATACTTCCTGCCTAGCTACTGGCCAATCAGCATTTTATTATCAACCAATCAGAGCAACACATATTCACAGCATACAGAACAATATCACACAGCATGGGCATCTCTGTGGGGGCTTTTCTCTGATTACTAATTGATGCAAGAAAGCACAACCCACTGGGGGCAGTGCCATCTTTGGGCAGGTGGTCCTAGGTTGAATTACTCAGTTCTATTTTTATAATTCTTTTACTCCTAAAATTAACTAAAAATGAAATAGTCTAAGAAATATGTGTAGGAACACATTATTACATGGATCATGCTTTTCTTGGTCCCAATAATTTTTGCATTTTTTTCCAATTTGTAGGTGAAAATTATATTTAAAAAAATATACTATCCATTCCTGAATGTATGGAAAATTATAATATATTCTTTTAAACAAAATTTTCATTTGATGAATTTAAATGTTAATATATATGAATCTGCCCCAAACAAATCTCAGTGTGAGTATTGGGGTAACAAAAACAATTGATGTGCCTCCAATCAATGTATCTTAACCCATTAATGCAGCTAGTTGCCAAGAAAACCATTCATAACTTATATCTAGCATACCTTGTTATCAGATTGTTCCAAGTTTGACAGAGCAAATCCAAATCTGTAGATTGGAGGTCTCTATAATTGGTCAGACTTTTTGATTTACCTTAACATAGACTATAAGAGGCACATGCATTGCATAAGCATTGACTTATGAGATGTTGTCAGGGGATGGAGAGCAAAGGAACAGATCACAAGGCCTGTGTTTTAAAAATAGCTTCTTAGAGAAAACAGAAGGGAGGAAATGATTTTTACCATAAAAGAGGTAAAAATAGTAAAACTTATGCTATCAATTGGGCCTTCAAGTAGAAGTCTTACATAAGCATCTTTGTGTAAGGCACAAAGGGACATTTACGTGCAGCAGAGAAGAATCAAACCATTTGAAAGGGATTATCTTCCTACACCAGAGGAAATATAAAGAACACCAAAACAGAAAGTGCAAAACACAAAGAGATGGAAAGCAGACACATCTCTCTCTAATCCTCATCCAGACTTGAAATTCTGAGCACAATTCAGAGAACATCACATGGGATTCCCTGATGAATAGAAATGCTGATGTCAATATGATATTTCAACAAATAAATAACCCAAGTAACCATTTGAATTGGATCTCCACATTTTCTCATGGTGTTAGTGACTGAAAGATTTAAAAAAAAAAACCTATATCACATTATTTTCAAATGAGAATTCTCTCTGGTAGCATGTTCCATATAAATTATCCTACAGATTTTCACACAAAACAACTCAGAAATGGATCTTTGACTGTACCGTGGGGGTCAAGAGTATCATCAACATCCAATTCAACTGCCACTGTGAGATCTTTCCTCTTCAGAATGTTAGCCATGATGTGTGTGCCTGGCTAACTAAGGTGACAGACCATATCTGCTCCTTAAAAACAGGTTATCCTTGTTACCCATGGGAGATTGCAGTGAGATTTGCACAGAGCAAATGAATTTGTTTTAGGCAGATCTTAGTTTTAATAGGTGAAAAAGTAAGAGTATGGAGAGAGGGAAGAAAGAATATTCAAAGAAAGAGGAGAGGAAAAGGAAGGAAGCAGGGGAACAGAAGAAGAGGAGAGAAGGAGAAAGGAGAAACAGAAATGGAAGAAGAAAAGAAGGAAGAAATGGATTTATAAAGGAAGGGGTTTATAGCAATCTTGTCTTCTTTATTAAAGGAACTACAACCTCTCATCTTTTGGATGTTTCCAACTTGATCATGTGTCCCAGTTAATTAATACAAATATTGATTGGAACATAAACTTTAAAGACTTTATTTGAAGTAATAGTTCCCCAAACTTTTTCAATAGTATTGATTTAGTTAATAACTCATTTTGCTGATGTTTACTCAGAGAAGATTTTATAAACTTTATTTACAAGGTTAGGTTATGAGAGAAATTAAGTTCAAGAAAAATAATTGTTTATTGTATTGCCAGTTATAACTTTTGTGATGCTACTTATATCATTGAGTATATATTTTTAAACCCATAGAATAATTTCTAAAATATTGTCTCAAGCCCAAACTAACGCTATTGGCTTGTTTGTTCAGGATAGAAACATTTAAATCATAAATCATTCCATTCTACTATATTAGGAGATTGATCAGAAAATGATGAGCAGCAGAATGGCTACAAATTGAAAAATTTAGCTGGTTTTTAATCAGCATCAGAACAAATAGGACAAGGCTTCTAAACAATTATTATGCTTAACTTAATTTCTACTGTCATGCATGTATCATGATGAATTGGAAACTCAATAGAGAGAGATGGTGAAATGGTAAGACAAAGAAAAGACTCTAGCTTAAGTTCCGGTGCAGTCTGCCAGCTATGTGATCTGGGACAACTGGTCTCATCTAGGTCAATGTGTTTCTTGACATGGGAACCTCTTGCAGGATAAAATTTGTTGATGTCTGCAGACATCTGTTTTACCCAATAATTGTCACAAAATGGTCAAAATAAGGTTGGAGCAACCAGGGCAATGGTTGGACAGCAGGAGTGTCACAATGCTGGGGTTCCAACATCAGTCTCAATATGAGAGTTACCGTTCACATCAGAAAGTTCAAAATAATCCTCTCATGCCTCATTGCAGTAGACAGAACTCCATGAAGGAGAGACAGAATATGGACACAGACAGGGCACCAAAGAGAAAAGGCAGTAGCACTTCTGAAGTGCTAAATAATACAGGAAATAATGCAGCAGCATATGTGGGAGAATGTAAACTTCAAAAAAAAATCAGCTGATGGAAGAAAGCACTCTGAATGTCATCTGTGCACAGTGGCAAACAATAAATTGGAAATTTTGCAAACATTAAGGACTTATTAAATAAGAGTCAAATAACACACACACACACACACACACACACACACACACACACACACCACACAAATAGGACCATAATAAGAATTAGGTGAATTTGAACGATAATTTCTACCACCTCAGAAACAAATGTTTTATTATTTCCTTGGTTTAATTGATTTATCATGCAGCAACTGTGTACCACTTTCGTTCCAGAGTCCAGTCAGTCTCTTTCCCTGTGCTGGCTTCTGACCTTTCCATCAAGTTCTGAGTTACTTAAAGAATGTACTGAATGTTGCTATCACATATATCTGTAGTTGAAAAGAGAGGATTCTCTCATAGAAGTTTAGTTGAAATACTTGACTATTGGATGTATAAATGTTGGTAAACAACTTCTTTAGTGAGACTATTTAAATGTCCTTACATTTAACTTTAGAAAACACACATTATTTTTAATACCAGTGTTTATCATTGAAATATATAAACATTAATGTGTTTTCATTGACTTTGAACATTGGCACCTGCTTGGTTGCTAGATATTGATGGCCTTTGGGAGAGCCTGCACTGAGACCACCTCCAGGATATACAAAAAACATCCACAGATGCAACAAGGGATAGACTTTTTCTCTCTGAGGGGAAAATAAGGAATAACATACTTTCTTATGGTAACTTTCTTTTACTTCTTCTGAAGCATCACTCTCTAAAAAAATCTCTCTGTCTCCATACAGCTACATTCTCAATACATCTTTATACACTGTTTCATTGCTTTTCACATAGCTCTCTCCTATATACACTTCTTTCTACCATGATACATTTCTTCATTCATAACTTGCATTTCTCTTCTACGTCACTCATTCACTCATTTACTCACTCACTCACTCACTCACTCACTCACTCACTCACCTTTTCTCTCACTCATTCATTCACTCTCCTCTAGATACACATCTTTGTCCTACATACACATCTCTGTCTTCACAGCAAAAACTCTAGACAAATATGAGTTACATTTTCAGGCTCACAACACATTTCTTGAGTAAATAATAAGAGACAGAGCCATGAGAAATCACACAGTTTCTCTCAGGCTAGGGAAGTCATGGTGACCAGGCAAGAGGAATAAAGCAGGCAGGTCGCTCTGAATGGTTAGCATTCTCAGACAGAAAGTGACAATGAAATTTAGAACTTAAACAATAAAGTTAGTTGACTGATCCTTGAGGCAAGGAGTATCTGCAAAAAGTAAATTACTGAGAAAATTATATACTAAAATTGCTCTGTGCCTGACCTTGGTTCAACAGACACTTAGGAACTTGTCTCAGTGTGTTCTCTGCAGGGGCCACTAGTCTGTTTTGGATTCACTCTAAAATCTTAGCTAAATGTATAAAAGGCTGTTTTTGTAGCTGAGAATTTTCCTATGTCAGTCTGAATAATGAAAAATATCTTAGCATTATTTCTATTCATCAAAATTATACACCTTAAGCAGAAATCATCTTCCTGGCCATCCACAGCTGTATGTATACCCAATAGATGGAATATTTTCATGAGAGAAACACACAAGCAGTGGGAAAACACCCATAGCAGTTTTTAGGGGAGAAATGTAGGCACATGAGAAAAATTACAGACAGAAGCAACCAGTCATTTACAGTCAGTGACCCCATGGTCCTTGCCAGGTGGAACTTCCCATTTAGAGAGTTATTTGTTTGGTGGGTTGACCTGTTGAAAACTAGTTGTCACCTGGCCTCTGTTGTCAATGGCCTCTAGTTACTAATACTCATTATCCATGGCCTCTGTTAAAGCCATTGTTACCAGTAGCTCCCAAAGCTGGGAGGTATAGACAGAAAAATCCTGTGACCTTTTTGGTCATCAATCTAGTTTTATTGGTGAGCTTCACCAATGAGAGACCCTTGTCTTGAGGGAAGTAGATGGTCTTTTTGAGAATGGCATTCAAGATTGTTTTCTGGACTGCACATATGCACACATACATTTGCAAGTCCATCTCCATACATGCATTTCACATGCAAACCAGCATTCACAAACACGAACATAGAAACACACACTGTAATGATATATTGTGTACCCTAATAAACTTGCCTGGGGATCATAGACAAAGACAGCCGCTAGATTAGATATACAGTCCAGACAGTGGTGACACACACACTTAATCTTATCACTTGGGAGGCAGAGATCCATCTGTATCTCTGTGAGTTCAAAGTGTCATAAGGTATGCATTCCCCATTTGTGAAGCAGATGTCAAACTCGTGGTCAACTTGTAATAGAATTATCCCTCAAAACTGGAGAGACTTGATTGCAGCTGTCCTAGAAGCTAGTCCACAATTATAATTACAGGCAGGAGCAGAGAGAAGGGACATGATATATACCAATGTTGTGGGCAGAGTAAATACTACTATATTTCTCCTTTTTGTCTAAGTAAGAAGGTTCTTGTCTTAATGCAAACTATATATGATAAGAATGATTAAAAAGTATTGTCCAGAAAAAACAAAGGGTAATAACACAAACAAAAATGGAACTACAACCAACAAGAATAACATCAAACAAGAAAAACATGCTAAATGTCCAGAAATGTCCAGAACATGGGTAAATGGCAAATTACGGAGATTACTCCAATAGCTATCCTGTCATGAAGATTCTAACTCTAGTACTAATATGTTCTAGCTAAGATATGAGAAGATTGTAACTGTAAATATCTAGTCATCACCTCCATCAAAGACCTCAGAAGGAACATAAAAATACCTGAGAAAATGGAAAATGCAAGCAAGCAATTTCCAAAATTCTTGCAAGAATAGACAGAGACATCAGACAGCTTAGATAGTCAACTAAAGTTTCTCTGGGTCATAGGGGCATCCAGTTTGCCTACAGGCCTAGAATATCTGACAGACCATTTTCAAAAGCAGGAATTTGAAAGACCATCTTACCTTGTCTTGACAAGGTTCAGTACTTGCTTTTCCTTGTGTCTTGCTCATCCTGAAACGACAGTGTTCATACTATCAGTAGTAGAGGCAAGGGCAGTTCATTGCCCAGCAGGCCAATTTATGCCAAGAAAACAAACTTCCAAATGAAAATGTCTTAGAGACCCAACATTCTCTTGTGATCAGATCAATGCTGCCAGGAGCAATTGTGTCTCACATCAACAGAATTCTATGTTATCAAAATATGTAAATGCCATATTCTCTATGTCTATGAAGTGTTTGAAGATTACCTATCCATCTGACATATTTCTGTAAATCTGGACACTCTAACTAACATAACTATAGAAATGACAATAATGGGTAACTATAGTTCTGTAAGTCTTATCTACCTGAATAACTTAAGTACTAAGGCTTCACATTAACAAGGTAAACAGTCTGTAAGCATATGTACCGTATAAGGACAATGACCTTAAAATTGTGACAATACACAAAATGTCTGAAACAGAAGTAGAAATATATAGTGCAGTATACAATATGACAACAATATCCTTAATATGTATCAATATACAAAATATCCTAAACAGAGGTAGAACATATGTACATTATGATAAATATAATATTACATTTGTATAACTATACAAAGTATTTTAAACAGGAGTAGAAAAAGGTGTACATTACAACAAATATAGCTTTGTATTTGTGTCAATATACAAATTATCTTAAATAGTAATAGTTTACATTTATATCAATATACAAGAATCCATATCAGTGCAAATTATCTAAGACTGTTATTTTACTCAATTAGTTTACTAGTAAATACAATAATCTACCTTAATATCTTACATCTATCCATTCCTTTTTCTTTTCTAAAGGAGATGACTGAATCCAAATTTTATTGTTCCACTCCCAACCTTTTAACCATCCATTCATAACCCTGAGAAAAATGAAACCTTTGGGAGAGAGCATTATTTTCTTAGAATTTCTTCCTGTTGTTTAGGGGGCAATGGTGTCTCTCTTGAAATAATGATACTGTTTGAAAGAAAGCTTAGATAGTTGGGTCTCAATAGGGATACTATAGAGTCTACAGACAGTTTTGTAATGGATAAGATTGTCTGAGATTCTGGCTAGCAGTGTAGTGTGATGGACCATCTAATCTTAGAACTGTCCTAAAGAGTTTTCAGTCCAAAGCTGATCATTGAGTAATGTTCTTAGGTACCATGATGTCTCTCTCTATCAAAGTATCTCTTTCCTTGCTCTTCCACTCTGTACTTGTCCCAGCTCAACCATCCCATTCCCTTAGGGTTAAATGCTTGGGAAAATTCCAGAACCAGGGAAACCAACCAAGTTATATATAAAATTTTTTGAAGGATCCAAGAGCCTTTTACTGATTTTATAAAAAGGCTGACCACAGCTGTAAACAAAGCAGTGTCAGATCCACAATTAAGACAAGTCTTAACTCAGTCTTTGGCTTTAGATAATGCTAATTCAGAATGCAAAAGAATACTTACACCTTTAAAAGTCAGGTTAGCACTTTGGAGGAATGCATTCCATATACAAATGGAATTGAGTCTTTTAACTATGGTAATGAGGCTAGGGTAGGAGAGGCCATTTCTAGAGGCAGAAGGAGGCGTTAAAGTACTAAATGTTTTAACTGTGGTACACCAGACCATATGAGAAGAAATTGTATACATAGTGCTCCTAGAAGCAATACTCTTTCTAGAAATAACACAAATGGGAGCCCCTGACCTTTTAGATTATGCAGAAGCTGTGACAAAGGCCAACACTGAACCAATGAATATAGAACAATAATAGGTATACAAGGCAACCCTTTACCAGTGGAAAACTCTTCAGTGTGGGAGGTCTCTCACAGGGCCCCATACTGAACATGGTCCAAACATTTCCAGCCACTGTGAAGGAAATTCCTCTCCAGGACAATTAAATAATCCAGTGTCTAAAATAAAAAATGACGTTGCACTGGATGATAGAACAGCTCTGGTAGATGGATCAAAAACTCAAAAAAAAAAAACCCATAAAAATGAATATTTGGACAAACTTCCATAAATGAATGGAGACCAACGATTATGTATTAATAGCATTGTTCTGGAGGGCTTAGTAGACACAGGTGTGGATGTGACTATAATTACACCAAAATCATGGCATCTGATTTGGCCTCCTCAAAAGGTAAATTTCCAATTTCTAGGGATTGGAACACTATCTCAGGTAAAATGAAGTTTAAGATAGGTTAAATGCTTAGGGCCAGAAGGACAGACAGGAAGGCTGAAGCCATATGTGGCAAAGGTAGCAGTGAATCTTTGGGGCCAAGACCTGTTACAGCAATGGAATACCAGATTAAAATTTCTACAGTCTCAGAAATGGAATACAGACCAATTCATGTTTCTAGAAATAACATTATAAGATACTATAAAAGACATCCACCAACCATTCAGGCTGTACATAAACAGAACGCAACTGCTGTTGAACTCTCAGAAGTACCAACCACCTTACCTTTAAATTGGCTAACTGATTAACCTGTCTAGGTTGTACAATGACCTTTGACAAAAGAAAAACTACAAGTTTTAGAACAGCTTGTTCAAAAGCAATTAAATGTTCAACATATTGAAGAATCTACCAGCCCTTGGAATTCTACTGTATTTGTTATTAGAAAGAAGTCTGGTAATTGGAGAATGCTGACTGACATGAGAGCCATTTATAAAGTAATTCAGCCTATGGGCTCCCTACAGAATAGGATGCCCTTGCCCTCTCTGTTACCCAAAGAATGGCCTATTATAATTATTGAATTAAAAATTATTTCTTTACCATACCTCTACAAGAAAAGGATAGAGAAAAATTTGCCTTCACAATACCTACTTATAATAATTCCCAGGCAGTCAAGAGATATCAATGGAAGGTCATCCCACAGGAAACATTAAATAGCCCTACCATGTGCCAATATTTTGTGCAAATATTGTTGGAAATAATTCATGCAAATTTTCTACAATCTATAATCTACCATTATATGGATGATATGGTATTAGCTGATCCAAAGTTAGGTATCTTAGAAAACATGTTTGAAGAAGTAAAGAAAGTTTTGCCTTGCTGGGTATTAGAAATTGCTTCTGAAAAAATACAAAGAGAAAATTCTATTAATTACTTAGGATACAAGATAGAACTACAAAAAATTAGACCCCAGAAGGTACAACTCAGGAGAGATTGATTGTGGACTCTGAATGATTTTCTAAAATTGCTAGGAAGCATTTCCAACTTACAGGCTGTCATTGGAATACTTAAAGATGGACTGGTAAATTTGGCTAATACCCTGAAAGGGGACAAGGACTTAAATTGTCCACAAGAATTAGCAGCTGATGCTGAGAAGTAATTGACTCTAGTAGAAAAGAAAATATGAGAGGCCCATGTGGATCATGTGAATCTAGAACTTCACTCCATTCTGGTCATACACCCCTCCAGACACTTCCCCACAGGGATTTTGATACAGAAGGAAGATATTATATTGGAATGGATATGTCTTGCTGTGGATATCGCTCTGTGTAAATAAAGTTCTGATTGGCCAGTGGCCAGGCAGGAAGTATAGGCAGGACAAGAGAGAAGAAAGAGAATTCTGGGATGGAGAAGGCTGGGGAGAGACACCGCCAACCGCCACCATGAGAAGCAACATGTAAAGACACTGGTAAGCCACACGCCATGTGGCAAAGTATAGATTAACAGAAATGGGTTAATTTAAGATAGAAAAGGTAGATAACAAGCAGCCTGCCACGGCCATACAGTTTATAAGCTATATAAGTTTCTGTGTGCTTTCTTGGTTGGGTCTGAGCGACTGTGGGACTGGCAGGTAAGAGAGATTTGTCCTGACTATGGGCCAGGCAGGAAAACTCTAACTACAATGTCTACCATGTAAACCAAGTTAGAAGTTAAAGACTTATGTAGAAAAGATCTCTGATTTGATTCTAAAAGGAAAATTAAGACTTTGTCAGTTGACAGGAATGGACCCAGCAGAAATTGTAGTACCTTTAACTAATGAGGAAATTTCATCACTATGGAAAGATAATGAATCCTGGCAAGGAGCCTTGCAGTAACTTTTTGGGAGAGATTCACAACTCTTATCCGAAAAGCAAGAGGATAGAATTAATGAAAAGAACTGAATGAGCTTTTTCACATTGTATGGCAAAAACCAATCTCTGGAGTCCCCACATTCTATACCGATATAAATAAATCAGGAAAGGCAGGATGTAAATCAGAAGATTTAAGTAAAGTGCTTCAAAGCCCCTACAATTATGTACAAAATGCAGAAGTGTATGCCATTCTTATGGTACTTATGGACAAATCAATATAGTCACTGACTCTCAATATGCAGAGAAAGTTATTTTACATAGTGAAACTGCTGAATTTAAATCCTGATAATACAGATTAAGCTTACAATTTGTACAATTACAGGAAATCACCAGAAATAGGCAGCATCCTATATATATAACTCACATCAGATCCCATATGGGTCTTCGAGGTCATCTAGCACAAGGTAATGATGAGATTGATCAGTTATTAATAGGTAACATGCTAGAAGCCTCAGAATTTTATAAGAAACACCATGTAAATAACATGCAAGGGTTTGAAGAAGGATTTCCCCATCACATGGCAGCAAGCCAACAAAATTGTAAAAAAAAAAAAAAAAAAAAAAAAAAAAAAAATGTTCTACTTGTTCCTTCTTTAACCAAACTCCATTACCTGCAGGAAGCAACCAAAAAGGTATACAAAGAAATGAAATTTGGCAAATGGATATGTTTCATTTTGCAGAACTTGGAAGATTAAAATATTTACACCATGCAATTGACACCTATTTAGGATTTCAATGGGCAACTCCTATGAGTTCTGGAAAGGCTGACTCTGTCACCACACATCTATTAAAAGTTATGGACATTATGGGAATACCTGTACAAATTAAGACTGACAATACTCTAGCATAGGTCTCAAATAAATAAGACACTTTTTTGCTTATTACAATGTAAAGTATGTTACAGGTATACCATATAATCCCATAGGCCAAGCAGTCATAGAAAGATCCAATCAAACTTTAAAGAATATGCTAAATAAACCACAACAGGTAACAATGACTCTTTGAAATAGCTTATGTAATGTTTTATTAGCCTTGAATTTTCTCAACACTAATGAGAAAGGAACAACAGCTGTGGAGAGACATTGAACAACAGAATAAACTCCTGAGCTAAACCAAGCAGTTTACTTCAAAGATGTGTTGACCTCAGAATGGAAACCAGGATATGTTCTATGTTGGGGAAGGGATTTTGCTTTTGTTTCTGTAGGAGAAGAAAAGCTATGGATACCAAAAAATTAGTAAAAATTCACTTTGAACAGGAAAAAAACCCTTGATGAGAAGTAATAGCTCATCCACCAATGTGACAACTCTACAAGTTGTAAGAAAAACTCAACAAACAAGGGTTGGAGTAGGGTTCTGGTTTTTGTCCTTACAGGATAATAGAAATACCTATCTTTAAGAAATCATAAGTTCTTGGACACCTAAATGTCTATTGCAGAAAGGAAGAACCTATTAGTACCAATATATTCTACAGGGTAATATCTCACTGCCTAATATCAATATCTCTTTAACTCTAGAATAGCTTGCTTTGGAGTTGGAATGTGGCTCTCTCCTTCTCTAAACCCAAGCATGTTGTTAAAAAGAAAACATTAAGATATTCTGTCTCATATCTGAGGAGGCAACTGTTGTGAGACAGAAGAAAACTAATAATCTAAGGACCATTGTTATCAAGATTCTATTTCTTTCCATGTTTATTATTGATTTCTCAGAATACTTCCTTACATATCATGTCATCTTTAAATCCATACTTTACAATATGTTATTAATAATGTTCAAATTTTCCACAGTGAAAATAAGTCTTCCCAATAACAATCTCTGAAGTCTCTGAAAGGAAGATGGGGCCCCACAACAATGACTCTACTTGGTCCAGAAAAATAAAATGGTCATGACCTGATGAAAAGATGAGGTGAAGACCACTGAACAAAAAAAGTAGGGTTAGAGCTATGGAAATCTCCCAATATCATCTTCTTTGAGAAGGAGATTATGCTAATGTAGAAAGGCAATCTTTAAGGTGGGCAGTAGTGGCGCACCCCTTTAATCCCAGCACTTGGGAGGCAGAGCCAGGTGAATCTCTGTGAGTTGAAGGCCAGCCTGGGCTACAGAGTGAGTTCCAGGAAAGGCACAAAGCTACACAGAGAAACCCTACCTCAAAAATACAAAAAATGAAAGAAAGAAAGGCAATCTTTATATGATGACCACACCTTACCTTTATGCCAAATGGTAGCCTTTAATACTTGGAACAGAATTGAAGAAGTAGGAAAGAAAATGGAGTCATTAACAAAAGTTACACGGGGCTCAAAAGAAACCTTCACTGATTTCTTTCTTAGAAAGACTGTCTTCAGCAGTAAATAGAATAATGCCAAATTCAGAAGCTAGACAGATAATAATGAATCTCTTGCTTTTGAAAATGCTAATGCACAATGCAAAAGGGTAATTAGGCTATTAAAGGGAAGATTAACACCCTTGAAGGAATGGATCCAAGATACAATAAATATTGAATCTCATGACCATGATGATATTGGATAGGAGAGGTGATTTCCAAAGGTTTGAAGAAAAATAGTAATGTCAGATGTTTAATTGTTGTAAACAAGGTCACCTAAAAAGGGACTTTAAACAAGGCATTCCTAGAAACAATGTTTTTTCAAGGAACAGCAGCAACAGAATACCCTTCCCTTCTGGATTATGCAGAAGGTATGGTAAAGGCAAACATTGGGCTAACAAATACAGATCAACAAGGGACAGACAAGGTAATCAGTTGCATTTGCCATTGGGAAACTCCCTCTAAGATTTGAACAAACAACACACTACTGAGCAAGTGTTCACACTATTCATTAAAGTGAAAATTCTTGACTGTTAGAAGGACATATTGTCAATTAAAGTACTGCAACTGGAAACTTTTAGAAAAAAATTCAGTGCTCCCACTCGGGTTACCAATTTTTCTTATTACCTAGGATTTATTAATTACATTTTGCAAGCACAGAAGGTGTTTAAGAAAATGCCCCATAATCTATAGTTTTAACTTTGTGGTTTCAGTATTTTGTGTGTGTGTATCAGTCAAAACCAAAATATTTAGAACAAAGTCTGACAAAACTATTCAGAAAATAATTTATACTGAACATCATCCAGGTAGTACCCTATCCTTGTGATTGTCAGAAACTACTCAAAGGGAAATTTCAGTAGATCCACTGGCTTCTTTATAAAAGGGAATGTTAGAAAAGCATTCATTTGTACATCTGGAAACGGTCTGTCTATTTGTATTTCATACACAATGAATGGTGGAGATTTTACTCTACTATAAATTAAATGTTGTTATTAGTAATTTATATCTATATAAATAATGAAAACACATATATGGACTGATTTTTCTATGAATTCCCCATCACTGAGGAATGATGATAGTCTTCATCAGCCATGCCCTGTGTTCCTGTTCTTGTCCAGTCCAGTGTCTCCTTTTAATCTTTTTTTGCATGGTAGGCTTTCATTGCTTCTCTTTGTTTTCATGATTTGGGTTTTATTCTAGCATCATTGATGACAAATTAATTACAAAGTACAAACATCCTATGGTAATGGTTCTCAGCCTTCCTAATGCTGTGACACTTTAATACCGTTCCTCATGTTGTGGTGACCCTTAACCCTAAAATTATTTCATTGCTACTTCATAACTGTAATTTTGCTACTGTTAGGAATCATAAGTATCTGATATTTGCCTTAAAAGATGTCATGACCCACAGGTTGAGAACCACTGCTCTATGGTGATGATTCCATTGATGGAGAATGACAGGCATTTTAAATCCAAGAAAGGATTTTATATTCACGTTTCATGTCACACACATACACACACACACACACACACACACACACACACACACACACACACACACACCATTTTTCAATCATTTCTACATATAGTGATATTTCAGGAATTTTTACATATGACACCTCCAGAAAATTCCTGTGAAACTTCTCTTTGATGTAAATGTATTGATCTTTGGATAGTTTTAAAGAGAAGTTTCCTTGCCTAAATTCTTAGAAAATAGTACTACTTTAATATGAATGGTTAACACTTGTCTAATACTTAGATTGAATTTAAAAGTAAAGTATACACATGAAAAGAAAACTTAGAAGTGTGTCTGGTACTTACCGTCCTGGTACTATGCATATGGGCTGATTAACAAGACTAATTCTTTTCCAGAACTCATGCTGGGAAGAATTTACCCACTGAATGGAATACTAATAGAGTTGCTGCCTTGCTGGGAAAGAGAATATTAAGGAAACTTTAGTACAATATTGGAAGAGGTAGACATTTTTTCTAGACTATATTTATATCACATTCTTAAGCTCTCTTGCAGGCAAGACAACTGATGCCTCAGGAGGTTGAATGGTGGCACAGCATCATGTAAGGAGTGCTGGGAGAGTCTGAGCCCAGTTGTTCTGTCAACCTGCAGAGATTTCCAAGCATGGTGTCTCACCCACTTTCCAATGTTCGCCCGGAAGTGTCCTCCAGTGAAATCATCCACTTTTGGAGCAAGAGTGTTGTTTAGCTGATCCAGCAATTCATTCTTTTCTTGTACTTGCCCACGACATTTACAAAGATCTGATAAAGATATGGGTCATATAAATCCCTTGAATACACACCTCCACATCACATGACATTAAGTGTAGCATCTCTTTTCCTTTCTTTATTCTACAAAAGCCCAAGTGGATACTAAATGGCTTATTTGGTTGCACGAAACCCACTTTCGCACTACCATTCTCAGCCTAACTCATGCTCCTCAGTGATATCCTATTTATACCAAATCATTATATTGTACCAAATAAGAAATCATAGTCACTCAGTACAAGGGCAACTTTCTTAGATTTAATCAGACACTGAATAATTATTAAACATTTGACAGCATACTATACATTTGATCCCAATATTGAGTTCTTATTGGCATTAATGTATACATGATGTAAAAAAACATGTTCCTCTGACTGTGAACTTATGTTACATTTCACAATTTAACAGATTTTTGGATGCTCATATCTCTATGTTTGGCTTGTAAAGGTTTCCTAGTAAATTAGATGATTCTCTATCGAAAATGTGAACATTTATAAGGTCCAGAACATTCCAAGCCCATCTGAACGCTACATTTCACAACTTCCTCAGACCATTTCAAATAACTTACATATGTTATTTAGCTGTAAAAATAGAGGCATTATCACTTTGTTGATGTCCATGGGAGGCCTGGTCTTTTCAGAATAGAAACTGAGAAGTGGATTGGGACAGGAATAGAGGAGTTTCAGGGGGAGGGACAGGCCTGGAGACAAGAAGGGGAAACCACAGTCAGGCTATAAAGTAAATAAATTAATTTTAAAAATAGGAGCATTAAATAAGATGGCCCCTATTCTATTTATTTTTTTATTTTTATTTATTTATTTTTTGTTTTGTTTTGTTTTTTGAGACAGGGTTTCTCTGTGTAGTTTTGTGCCTTTCCTGGATCTCACTCTGTGGCCCAGGCTGGCCTGAAACTCACAAAGATCCACCTGCATCTACCTCCTAAGTGCTGGGATTAAAGGCATGCACTACCACTGCCTGGCCCTATTCTATTTTAACTTTAAAATACAGTGATTTAACAAATTGTTTTTGTAGACTCCATCACAGGCAAGGCTATACTATCCCAAAACAGGACTAAATAATTTCAGCACTTTGTATTTGTAAAAAAGTAAAGAAAAATTGCACATAACATAGTTATAAGCATTAAAAGTAATGCTTTACTCATTGCAGAAAATTACCTTGGGTAAATTGGACTAATAGATCAATTCATGGAAAGAAGAAAATTTGGCCCTCACGAATCAAAACACATTTTAATTAAAAATCAGACAAACAGAAAACATTGTGACAGGAACAAATAATTTTTTCCCTATTAGAAACATATGCAAAGCAAAGTCAAGATATGTTCAGAGGATATTTTCTTTTCCATAACACACAATTTCAGAGTTTTCAGTTATAATAGTTTATGGAAAATATTTTTGAAATTGAGAGATAATTTAGTTTTCATATACCGGACACCACCACAAGAAAAATTTCAGTACACTGCATGTTGCTTTGCAGAACCATGTAAACATCAACATTACTACTGTTGTTATAATGATATTTATTGTAGAATAAATTGAGGTACATAGGTGGAGTGCTTTGCTTGTATAAAAGGTTTTATAAAATTCCCAACATGTCAAAAACATTTAAACAGTTTCCCAAGTTAATATCTAGGAATTTATGGTATTTTTAAAATATTTACTGGAGATTTACTTGTGTGTACCATTCCATGTTGGTTAACAATATTCTCAGGATCATTTATTTTATATTTTGTTCCTTCATCCATTAATTGATAAAAGATCATTGATTTAAAACAAAACAAAACAAAAAAACTGCTAGGTTTTCCTCTACACATGATTATCTCTACACATTCTGGTTTCTGCATAAGCTGATTTCATCTAAAAGTAAATCACCCTACGATCCGTTCTCGGACCAGAGGAAAGCTTTTACAGTAGTTCTGAGGCCTCACAGTCCTGGGCATGACTTCGTACATGCCAACAACACACATTCCTGTGTTATTTGTCAAACTAATATTAATCATTACTTATAAATATCCAAGTTTCATTTATTCTTTTGTTTATTAATGCTAATTGGACCCACACCCCAGTCTCTGCACATGAATTTTATTTGCTAGAGCAATCTTTTAGGAAAATTGATAGGGCTAAGGCTTTGTGTATCTGAAATATCTGCATTTCAATCCCAATTAGATAGTAACTTTGTTGCTTTTATTATAGTAATTGAAGTTTTGTCTACAACCCATCCTGCCATCCTTGGGTGCTTGCTGCTAATAAGTCTTCTTGGAGTTTTATTTTTACACATTTGTGGATAATATGGGTGTTTTCTTATCTTTCACATGGTAGAAAATTCAGATTAAGTTTTTACTTCTTTTTATATTATTTTTTGTTATTCTATTGTTCTTGTATTTGCTCTTCTGTGCTTTATTTTAACTTTTTTACTGAATAGTTAATTTCAAAATATGTATCCTTCTTCTATGTTAGAAAATTCTCGTAGCTTTCTTACCATGTCTATCCTTCCTCTCACACTTCTGCTGAAATGATTTCGGGAATCCTGAGGCCATCATGAATAAAATTTTTCTTCAATGTTGTGTATTTGTTATTGTGCTTTTATATTGCTCTCTGGGATCACCTCTTGCCTCATTCAATTAATAAATGACTTTTCCCTCAGTAAAATCCATTCTGCTGTTCATGTAATTAACTGAACATTTTTGTGTACCAATAATTAAATTGTGTATTTCAGTAACCTTTGCTAATTCATTCACTTCTCTCTGAATTCTAATTAAACTTATTTTAAAGTCTTCCATAACTTTTATTTATTAACGCTGGCTGTTTTGAAGCGTTATTTTAAAAATGCATCATCACTTATTGATTCCGTTTTGTTGATTTTGTCAATTTGCTCTGTGAATAGTGTTTGGAATTGAGATGCATTTGTGCACCTGGTCTTCACAGCCCACACAGGGTAGATGAAGATCTGATATTTCCATGTATTTTTAGTGAGAATAGCTCTGGACACACCTGTCAGTTCTAGCAAGCCTTGTGGTCTCTGAAAGAAAGACTGTCTATCCAGAAGAAGATTTTTATTCCCTGGTTCAAGGTCACACATCAGCGGTCACCACAGGGAGGATATCAACACACTGCACTGAGGGTGCTACCTTAAGGATGAACAAGAGGTTTCTGACTACTCTGCCTATGACAAGTAGCCAGGTTATGTATCCACTCTGTCTTCCTTTCCAGGGATGAGCATGTTTGCTGCCTCTCCCCGTGTTTCAGTAGTGTTGTTTCTCACAGGTTTTTCTTCTCTAACATGATATAGTCTGCTTTTAAAAATTTAAGAGTGGCAATTATGTAGCCTGTTCTCTTCATTTCAAAATACACTATGATTTCTAAAAGTGTATTTTTCTTCTAATATGCATGGATCTAAGGAAGGTGGGGTTGACTAGAGGACATACTTTATATATTTTCTTGAAAATAGGTCTATCAAACTTTTCTCAGTATGGCTAGCTTTTATGCTTCAAATTGCTTTATGCAAAACTATTCTAGTTTTAAAATTTCCTGCATAATGTAGAGTAATTTTAATTTGTAATAAAACATAAATGTTAGACATCATTGTTTGCTAAAGAGATTTTATCATTTAAACTTAAGTGAGTTCCCTTAGTATTCTAAGTCCATTTTTCCTCACATATGCTCCTGTGGTTGTAACTTTATTGTAAAATTCCTTCCTGAAGTAGAATTTTCCAGAAATTCTCTCAAAGCCTTTAAGGAGAAGAACCAGTTTTGATGTTGTTATTTTTACGTTTTTGTCTGTTATCTTCCCAATTCTTTCAGAGTACTGTTTTATGGAGTACAAGGTCATACTTTTAGGCTTCCTTCCTGGCAAAGCCGACATGTTCTAAAAGTTTCCAAACGCTATGCTCACTTTTTCCTGTTCTCATTGAGAATCGGTCGCAGAATGCAGCCTGGCTTTAGTTCACCCACTGTACTTAAGCAGACATGTTCTTAGTGAAGTTCCTTTCAGTTGAACCCTAGAAAGCAAGCTGGGCTGTGTCTCACTTCCATTACTACATCCAGCTCAATGCTTTCTAGTCTTGTTGCACGTCCAGGTGGATAATGTGATTCTTTGATGATTACACATGTATATGCCTGCCTGGAATTACTTCAGTCATGTTGGCTTTTTGAATTAAAGTTGGATTTTTTTCCCCTTTCTTGTTTCATGCTAAACCTATTACCTAGGTCTTCTACTTAGCTGTGGGTTTGTTTCTGTGTTCCTTCTAAAGAAGTACTTCACCTCTACTGAGTGAGACTTTTTTCTCTTTTTATCATAAAAGCATAGTGGTATAGAACTTGACATATAGAAAACGTTTAGCAGTTGCATACTTATATTAGTAAAAAACAACAAATATAATCACTACAGTGCATATGTGTACCTGTATGCAATTAGACACATTTTAATTTTGCAACTATTAAATTCAGTATTCATTTTTCAATAAGATGGTTTCTATTTTTTATTCGTTTTTGAGAAACTCTCAGCCATTCCTTTGTCAGTTCCTATATCTTTCTTCATTCCTCCTGGAATATCAGTTTAACTTCCTTATCATTTGTTCTTTGAGATTATTAGCACTTTTCTTTTTCTTTTTAATCTTTTGTTCATTAATAAATTTTATTTCTTCAATGTTCTACTTCTTTTCTAATTAACAAACTCTTTAAAAAACATTCATTGAAGTTTTAATTACAAAATCAACTTCCTTAAAATTCAGATTTCCTTTATATAATATAATCTAACTGTAGTATTAAAAAGTGAGACCAAACTTTTTCAATCATGCTTTCTGGCATTAGGTTATTTTAAGATAAATATGCCAAGGATTGCTGTCTGTAGCACAGAGCCTGAAATAATCCCATGGTACAAACTTGTGTCCAGTTCCAATATCTTTATAGAGTACTGTATTTTCACATCAACCTGATTTTGATGCTCATATTTTTACCAATCAAAAATCCTCATTTCATATGCTTATCATCTCTTAAGTAAACATTGTTATCATATTGTTAACATGACTACTATTACAAGGGAGACTAGTTCCCCTTCCATTTCTTAGCCTCATTATTAAAAGAATTTAGAAATGGACTCAGAAGAGAGCTTAAGGACAATTGTATTAGAATTTAAAAAGTAAAACAAAAGAATAAGAAAGTTATACATCTCTGTAGCTGATGAATGGAGGAAGATAGAGAAAAGCAGCAAAGCTATGCCTTTTGAATTAAGGTTCAAGAAAGCAGCCATATTCAACAATGGCAGTCAGCAAACACCTATATAACAGAAGGGGAGGAGAATTTCAGGGGAATAAAAAGAGGTAGAAAACCCAGAGTGTCAGGGAAAGTATGTTTATCCTCTTGGATATTGTCTGAAAAACATCAGAAAGAATAAAAAGCAAAAATTACATATTGTGAATTGGAGCTCAGAAATAAATCAGGCAAGTTTAGCAATCTTCTTAGTGGGAGGTCTGCAAGAAACTACACTGAGGGCAGGGATTCTGGGAGAAATTAGAATATCATATCACTAGTGGATAATTATTTCTACCATCCCATTAGCATATCTTCAGGAGAATGAATTTTCCCGAGGAGTGGACTACTGACTAGGTAATTGATAGGCCCAGCTGTACCAACTTTTATGAAAGGATGTAGCATGTAATGTTTTAGTCTTTGGAGCATTTCAGAATATCATGTCTTCACCCACAGCTGAAGGAAGAACTTGGGTTCTGAGTTCTTTTGACCAGGAGGAAGCTCTTTTCTCTTAATGGATGGAACAAACCATGATACCTTCACCTTTTCATGTCGTATTTTAAATCTTTGGAGACAGGTGTGATGTTTTCCTTTTCAGTGATATCAGGAAAATAGGAGGTAAGGTCCAAGACTAACAATGATGGAGTGATCTATTCTCAATAATTTCCAAGCCTGTTAATCCCATTACCCAATTGAAGTTGGTGTAGGGGAGTACATCAGTTGACCTTAATGAATTTATCACAAATTCCATGTTCTTTCTGTATCATGTAAACTATATACATTCTAAGATGAGAATTTATTCTGTCTTTTTGATCCAGTTTGAGGGTCAGAGCCTAGCCAGATGATCTGAGCTAACAGATACACAACCTTTGGCATCCAGCCTTAATAATTTTGAGCATCAAACATTATTTGAAGTTCTATTTCCTAGTCCTGAATTTGACTTAACCTTCCATGTAATTATTTAAGTATAGACTTGCAGTAAGCTGTTGACCATTTTATATCCTTTCTTTAACACATTGAGATGTAATATTTGGAAAACACATTTTTGTAACTAGGTTTATTAATAATTGCATTTTTTAATTTTTACTTTTGTAATCTATCAATGTCATTCACAACATTTTTTAAAATTAAAGTTTCTAACTAGGATGGTATTTCTGATATGACAAGTTAGAGTTTCCTCCTATGAGAACTGAATGTCTATTTCAAAGCTTAATCTCCACTTTAGTCAATATAGTCTCACTTTTATTTCATGTTAAAATAGTACTGAAATAACTTTGGAGAATAAAAACAGTAGAAGAAAGATTATAAAACTTCCAGTGAAACTCAAGAAAAGCAATAAAAGAGTAGGAAAATGCATTAGTAATATCATTGAGTCACACAAACAAACTGTGACGGGTGTGCTTCAGAGATGGAAAGAATGATTCCAATACAGGGCTACTGCTTAAGGCAGGAATTAAGTGAGAGAACAATGAGTTTGCATTATCTTGAAAGTTTGTGTTGGCAAACTCCAGTTAGGAGGAAGCAGACAGCAAGGGCAAAGGGGCGGGTCTGAGAGAAAGAACTTGCGATTGATGTGCAAGACTAGAAACCCAGAAAAATCGAGCAGAGTTGTCTCACAATTCTTCCTTGATGGAAAGAAGGTGGAGAGAAAACCATGGACAACCCATCAGCACTAACTAAGTTATCCAATTTTAAAAGGGAAAGCAACTATGAAAATAGGGAGAAATGCAAGTACCTCAGCGAGGGCAAATAAAGTGTGGGGAGAATCAAAGAAAGCCTTGCTTGACATCTTCCTCCTCCAAAGAGATGTGATGATGACATGAGCCAAAACACAGAGCCACCTACAAGAAGGAAGTAAGCATTCGAACCTCCTACAGAGGTAAGAATGAAAGGATTTTTCTCTTCAGGAGATAAAAGGTATGTTAATGGAGCTTCTCAGAGAAGAAAACATGCCAACACAGGAGAATGCAGAAGTATTTCATTAAGTGTCTGCACGGAAAAGAAGGCAGGGAGTTCAAAGAAGTGTCAGACCAGGAGGCAACTGCAATTCTTCTTGAAGGAGAGATGGTGATGATGCCATGTGGAAGCTGCTTAGGTTCTTACACAGCTGTAGAAAAAATTTAGCAAAGGATATCAGAAAATAATCAAGCCAGAGCTATCTGTCAGTGGAGTTCCATGTGACCTAGGCCCTAGGCACAGGCCTAACTTTGTACCCTGCTGTGCTCAGGTGCGGATTGGGAACAACCCAGTGCAAAGCAAACACAGCAAACATTTAAGAATGTCAGTTTCCTCTGTCTTAGTTATTTTTATTTGCTGTGAATAGGCACCATGACCACAGCAACACTTACAAATAAAACATGTAATTGGGGTGGCTCATTCACAGTTTCAGAGGTTCAGTCCATTATCATCATGACAGAGAGCGTGGCTGTGTGCAGGCAGACATGGTGCTGAAATAGTAACTGAGAGTCCTATATCTTGCAGGCAACAGGAAGTCGCCTGAGACACTGGACAATATATCCTGTGCATAGGAAACCTCAAAGCCTACCTCCAACAGTGACACATTTCCTCCAAGGAGGCTATACCTACCCCAACAAAGCCATGCCTCCTATTAGTGCCACTCCCTGTGAGAGTTTGGGGGCCAATTATGCTTAAACTACCACATCCTCTATTCACTGTAGTAGATCTGCAGGTGTATTTTCTTGTCTGTAAAGATAGTTGTGAAAGCCTATAGCGAATACCATGCTTGATGAGGGGGAAATAGGAAGATTCCTTTTAGACATAGTGAGAAGAATGTATTATATACAATCTGAACCAATAAACATGATAGGTAAAATAAGAAGAGAAAAATTGGAAATTAAAGATATAATTTGTTATAATTTAAAGACAACATGGTTGTGATACTGGAATATGAGGACTGGGTAGAGTGATTTTGGGTTCTTCACCCTTAATGAAAAAGTTGAAAATAAAGGTTCACACAAATTTCAAACAGAAGCAAGCTAATATTTGGAACAAAGTCATACTGATTAAAGAAAGATGCACTGTTGGGTAGACAGCAGTCCACATGAGAGAGCACTCAAGGACCCCAAGCTACATCTTTTGGTTGGTTTGTATGAACCCTGAAGAAAAGAGAAGATGGTTACTCAAGGATGTAATTCAGGTGGCTCTCCATGTTTTTATTTATAGATTATTGTGGTGATATTTTATTTGTATGTTCTTAAATAAAGTTTTCATGGAGATCAGAGGACATAGACAGCCATCCATAAATAAGTCAGGCGGTGGTAGCACATGCCCTTAATCCAATCTTATGGCAGGCAGTGTCTCTGTGTGGCCAAGGACACAGCCAAGAGTGGTAACACACGCCTTTTAATCCCAGTACCAATCATAGAAACCTGGAGGTGTGTACAGACAGGCAGTGATGAGGAAGTGAGGTGGCTGGGCTAAGAGCCAATGAGAAGGCAGAACAACAAGGCAATAAAGGTGCAGGTTAGATAGGAAGAAGCTGGTTCTCTTGGGAAGCCATGGCCGTGTGGTGAGCTAAGGTTAGTTGGTAGCTGTTCCTGTTTCTCTGATCTCTGTGGCTTTCACCCCTGTATTTGGCTCTGTGTTTCTTATTTAATAGGACTGCTTAGAAATTCATCTATAGATTATGTCATGTATTGACTTTTCCTACTATGTATGTCCTATTCCATAATATATATCGTTTAATTGTATTCATGCCCTGTATACATAAGCATAAGATGGTAAATAGGGAATCTTCTCTAAATGTTTACTAGAGTATGTAATTTTGTCTTACTCTTTATGTACCCAAATTCAGTTCAGACTTGTGAGCTTTGCATTCTTTATTCCTATATACGTTGGGAACACACTTAAGTAGAAGGTGTCTGAATTTAATTGTTACTGGGGAAAGAGAAATTTACACTATTTTTCAGAGACCAGAATACTTGTGGTTTGATGCAGGAAAAGTCATATACACCCACACATTCATGGATATATAACACATAATACACCACACATATAATTACAGTTAGGCAATAATTGCATATTTTTAGAGACATGACTGAATTGTGATACTAGGATGTATATCAGGGAAAGGATGTATATCAGTGTAGATGTAACCATCTTGTTAAATAAGAAACACAGAGCCAAATACAGAGTTAATAGCCAAGAGGTCAGATCAATAGCTGAGAGCTGAAAACCTTAACCTTCACTGCTGCTGCTGTCTTTCCTCTCTGCAAGAGCCTACTTTCTGTGTGTTTTTCTTTTTTTATAGACTTTCTGTTCTGCCTTCTCATTGGTTGTAAACCCAACCACACGACCTCCTCATCACTGCCTGTCTTTACAGACCTCCAGGTCTTCTGTGGTTGGTATTGAGATTAAAGGCGTGTGTCTCCATGCTGGCTGTATCCTTGAACACACAAAGATCCGCATAGCTCTGCCTCCCAAGTGCTGGGATTAAAGGCATGCACCACCACTGCTATGGCTTACTCTGACCCCAAGGCAACTTTATTAACATACAAATAAAATCACATTTCAGTACAAATAAAGTTATCACCATATATCAGCAATTTAGAAGACATGTTACTGAAAGGGTTGTGCTAAGAAAGAGTATTTCCACAATCAGCAGCCTAGGAATATCACAAAATTCACACCTCTCAACAAACCTCCCAAGAGAAGTATTGGCAGGAGGAACTAAGAAAAATGGCTGCCTCTGAGCCAGGATGGAGACAGCAACAGCCCAGGCAGGGATGGTGGGCTTTACAGGGGGTATGGAACATGTTCATTAGAAAAATACAGCTATGGTGGAAATGTGCAGCTGCTCTGAGTCACTGAAGGCAGGATGAGGAGTGAGGATGGGGGAGCTCTGAGGAATCTGATTCCAGAATGTGGGTAAAGGACTTTTGGTGGCTCTTAGTATGCCCAACAGTTACTATTCCAGAGGACTAGGTTTGTTTGATTCCTATTCCTCCATGCAGAAGCTAACAAAGTCTGTAACTCTAGTCCTAGATGATATGATAACCTCTTCTGGCCTCACAGCCACCATATGCCCATAGTGCACAGACATATCTGTAGACAAAACAATAGTATACATAAAATAAAAATAAACAGATCTTTAGAAATGTTGTCTATATGTTCAATGGAGTGTTTTCTTTGGATAAAAAAACAAAACAAAACAAAACAAAAACAAACCAGAAATTGTGTGAATGTCAATAACATAAGTGGACCTGGAGAACTTAACTCAAAATAAAATATACAAGACACAAAAGCATCAATAAACACAAGATATCACTTACATGGTATACTTGATAGTTTTTAGTATTTGTTGACTATACACCTCAACTTGGGTATCAACTGACATAAACCAGAATAACCTAGGAAGAGTGAACTTAGCTGAAGAACTGCTTCCATCAGATTGGTCTACCGGCAATAGGGAATGTCTTAATTGATGATTAATGTGGGATGGTTCAACCCACAATGGGAGGTACCATCCCTAGGCAAAAAGGCCTGGGCTATATAGGAAAGCAAACTGAACAAGCCAGTAAGCAGTAATTTTCCTTGGTTTCTGCTTCAATTCCTGCTAAAGGTCCTGACCTGACGTCTCCAAATCATTGACTATGACCTAGAAGGGGAAGCCTTAACACCCTTTCTTCCCCAAGTTCTTTTGAGCTTGGCGTTTATCATGGCAATAAAAAGTCGCTAGTACAAATGGGGAATCCAAAATACTCAAACACAGAATCAGACAGTAAAAATTGTGGTTGGCAGGAATTGAGGGGATACAGTATTGGGATAATATCAGTCAAAGATGGCAAAGTTTCACCTGCTCTAAACAGATGCTTCTTAGAGCTGGGCTGGGTAGCTAAAGCCTATAGTTAAAAACTACACTTAAAAATGCTGTATTATCCAAAGGGCCTACGCCAGTGGGAAGGGGCTTGGACCTGCCTAGGCTCACTGTGCTGGGCTCTGCTGACTCCCCATGGGAAACCTTGATTTGGGGGATGTGGGAATGCAGGTAGCTTGGGAGAGAGTGCTGGGGGTGAGAGGTGGGAGGAGGGGGGATCTGTGGGTGGTATGTGGAGTGAGTAGAAAATTTTTTAATAAAGAAAAATGATTAAAATGCTGTATTATAAAGTCAAAAATTGACTAAGTAGTTAGAACTTTTGTTAAGTGTCCTTATTATCTAACAATCATAATTAAGAAAGCAACAAGAACAGAGAGAGTGGATATAACTTTATGGCATGAATCATGGTGATGGTTTTGTGGATATAGACATATACAAACTCATCAAGTTGTATACATAAAACACATATAACTTTAAAATTTTATTACATTTATTTGTGGTGGGTGTGTGTGTGTGTGTGTGTGTGTGTGTGTGTGTGCCACAGCATGTTGTAGAGGTCAGAGGACAACTGCTGGGAAGACAATTTCCTTCTTCCACTATGTGGGTCCCCTGTATTGAACTCAGGTCGTCAGGCTTGGTGGCAAGCAACTTTTCACATTGAGCGTCTCACTGGCCCACTGAGCATCACATTGGCTCATGTACTGCTTTTTATATATCAACTATACCTCACAGAAGTAGTTTAAGAATCATTGGTAAAAATAAATGTTAACTTATACATCATTTGAAACTTTGGCAAGCAGAAAAATAAGGATAAAATTTTAGATACAAAAACTATATAGCACTGCTTTAAATGTCTGAAAGAAAAGATGATAAAAAGGCTACAATGAGATGAAGAGTTAAGTGCTGGAGAGAAATCCAAGTAATATTATGTAAAGTTCCTTTTCACAAAATACATAAAATTGGAAGACCATGATACTCAGAAGAAAGAGTCAAGATATTATCCTTTTCAAACAGAAATATATATGAACTATCTGATACTCTCCATTATTGTTTTATTTAAATCACATTCAATTAAATGGTAGATAGCAACTAGAGCTTTGTATTTTAATTAAGTATTATTAAGTTCCCATATAATGAAATTGGCAGATGCTCACTGTTTGGGAGAGAGTGATTAGGAATTAAAGCAACCAAGAAAAGCAACGAGGAATCAAACATAATATGAGATATAAAAGCGTCATATGACATCTATTATTAATCCATTGTTTTTCTAATTCTGCACTTATAAACCTGAATACTGACATTAAAGCTAAACTAATAAAAATGAGTAGAGTAATTTCTTTTCATAGGGAATGCAGTTTGGGGATAATTTTTAATGAAAGAAGCTTTTTTAAAATTCTAAAAATGAAATAATGCCACCTGTACAAAGTTATTCCAATTTTCTGGTTTTTAAGAATCCTTGGGGTGCTGTTTTTAAAATACTGCATCTGTGCTTTTTGTTCTTTTCCCTTAGATGAGGGGGCCTGTTCCCAATCGCAGGTAAAGCTGCACAAAGCATCACTGTTTCAGTGTTTAGCAATACGGGTTAAGACGCAAATGACTGTAGAAATCTGCCAAAGTTGATTGTTTTGAGAACGGAATGACAGTTTATCGTTTGGTGTTATCAGAAGATCCTTGATACTAAAACGCTAAGGAGTTTTGATTTGTTCGTTTAGTCTCAAAAAGTATATTCTGGTGGTGCAATTTCGGAAAACCCGTGACCTGGGCAGAGCAGGAACGAGCATAGCCAACACCTATTTTCCTAAGACAGGGGAATAATGTCATTAGGCTGCCCTCCCGTACTATAGTAGGGCCGCTTAAGTTCTTCTTGGCCCATTGTGCCAAAGTGTTGGAGAGCTAAAAGCTGTTCTCAGTACTTAAGGACAGACACACCTCTCCCTTGGACTGACCTCAGATGCGGATGGAGACAAACTCTCGAGAAGTATTCCCCTCCAGGGGCAATCTGTTCCAACCCACACCACTTGAAGGCAGTGAGGATGACTTTGGGCTCTTCATTACCTACACTTAGAGAATATCCTTCAGCAGGATTAGTGATGAAAGGCTTAAAATGTAAATTCCCAGGACATTCTATAAAAATGAGTTTCAGTCAAAATGCTATTAACAAGCTGGTAGTCATTTTCTGCTGCCTTAAGCTCACAAGCAACCAGGGAAATTAACATGGGTGGAGGGGCTCCACTGAAGGACCCCTCCGGGAGCCGAGGAACAATGGGGATATTGGAGTGCAAGATAATGCATGGAACACAATCATAAAAATAACGACAACCATAAAAATCACAGCTAACACACAGCATTGAATTTGTGCCAGGCATTGTGTTAAATATGTCACATAAATACAATCTCCCCAACAGTCCTTTTAGATAATATCTATCCCATTGTACAGGTGAGAATGTGAGGCAAACGAGAACGGATTAGTGTGTCAAAGCTCATAGCATGGTTAACATTTCAGCAGAACATGGAAACTAAAGGCCTTTATGGTTAGAAATAATATTTAACTCAAGAAACCTTACATTTTTTTCTGTGGGTATACATGAAAGTATTAGTTGGTGCTGTTCATCAATAGCAGTAGTATTTACCAAATGTAAGACTTCTAAGATAATCAGTGATGGCGGTGTACAGGACTGAGACCACTTCATACGAAGTGCTGCTTCAGTCTCACGTTCATCTGGTTTTATATACGGTCGTCAATTTCAAAGAGTTTTAAATCTTAAAGACACTTGCTTTGTTATCTTATTTTTGTATATGAAAGACAGCAAAAGGAAGGGAAGTTAAGTTTCTTACCAAAGGTCAAAAGGGAAACAGGACATTCAAGATTCAAATACGTTGGTCTGGCGCTGGAACCATGGCACCCAGCCACTCTCTAGCTGTGGATTTGATACACTGGACCCGAATGCAAGGAAGCAAAGAAGCACATTCTGAATTGCATTAATGAGTGGTAATTGTTAACATTTTTATGCACAGATTCTCTTTAATCACCAAAACAAATAATGACAATTATACATGGCAATAGATTAATTTTGCCATATTATTTATTTGAAACATAAAATTCTGTTAAAATAGCAGACTTTGTGGCTTGAAGTTTTTCATCATCTATATTGGCACACAACACATTACATAATTTAAGACTTTGCTTCAGTAAAAATGATATTTTGTGGCATTTGAAACTCACTTGGACTAAGCCTCAATACTTGCCTAATGATCTCTTCATAAATTGACCTAACTTCCGAATAATTCAATCACGTTTTCCTCCTTAGATCAAGACTTGGTCAGTCCACTGCAAATTGTTATTTCAACAACTGAATTCATAGGAGGGTAGGAAATGGCTATTGTCCATCGCACACACCTTGATTTTTCACTTTTATTATGATCCTTAAGAATAAGATCCCTTGTTAGCTAGCTTCTCTGGAGCTGTGGGTTGTAGTCTGATTATCCTTTGCTTTACATCTAGTATCCACTTATAAGTGAGTACATACCATGTTTGTCCAGATTAAAATACTAGCAATAGTGGATAAGGTACCAGTAATCAGATTGGTGAATACTGTAACTGTCATCATAGAGCCTTCATCCAGTAACTGATGGAGGCAGATGCAGAGATCCACAGCCAAGCACCAGGCCAAGCTTTAGGAGTCCAGTTGAAGAGAGGGAAGAGGGAATCTATGAGCAAGGGGCATCAAGATCATGATGGAGATACCTACAGAGACAATCAAACCAAGCTAGTAGGAATTTATAAACTTTGAACCAACAGCTGTGGAGCCTCCATAGAACTGGATTGGGCCTTCTGCATAAGTGAGACAAGTGTATAGCTTGGTCTGCTTGAGGGACTTCCTGACAGTGGAATCAGGATCAGTCCTTGGTGCATGAGCTGGCTTTTTGGAGCCCATTGCCTATGGTAGGACACCTTGCATAACCTTGATGCAGGGGGAGGGGCTTGGACTTGCCTGTACTGAATGTATCAGGCTCTGTTGATTACCCATGGGAGGTCTTGTCTTTTCGGAGGAGGGAATGGGAGGTGGGTTGGGGGAGGGAAAGCTGGGACAGGGTGGAAGAGGAAGGAGAGGAGGATATGTGGTTGGTATGTAGAATGAAGAAAAAAATTTCTTAATAAAGAAAAAATACTTAAAAAAAGAACAAGATCCCTGCCTCTTGCATCAGTATCCTTCACAAACCATTCTTTATAAATCAATATCCTTCACAAATCATTCTTTATAAATCAATATCCTTCACAAACCATTCTTTATAAGTCTAATCCACATAGTGATCCATATTTATTTATTTATTTTTGTTCTCACTGGTTTGTGATTGACAGTTAAACTACACATCACAGGCAAAATATTTGTTTTACATTACATGGCTGTACTTCTCAAATTTTACTACATAGAAAGTTCTTATTCAGTTGGTATTGGATGGTTTTCAAACAGGTGTGCTCTAAAAGTCTCCAGAGAATTTTAGTATATAATGAAGCTGGCATTCCAGAATCAGAGAACTGAGAAGCACCTAGGGTTAAGAACCGATTCCCAAATACTGTAGACAGGTGACATTCATTTATCTGTTGGCTGAGCCATGCAAATATGTGTTCATTTCAGGTTATCAGTGTCCAACTTGATGTAACTCAGTTCTGTTTCTTGAGATCCAGATGAGAGGAGCTGAAATCCAGAACAAGGATGATGTTCCACGTGTCTACGAAGTTCTTTGCAGATTACTGAGCCCAGATTTCTGACATTTTCCTAGTTATTGTTTGCACCAAATGCCTACTTATAGATGTAATTCTAAACAGTCTTATTAAATAAGAAACACAGGGGTTGGGCATTTAGCTCAGTGGTAAAGCACTTACCTAGCAAGCACAAGGCCCTGGGTTCGATCCTCAGCTCTGGTAAACCATTAAAAAAAAAAAAACAAACCACAAAACACAGAGCCTGGAGCCACTTCTCTCTTTTTGCCGGGCGGTGGTGGCACACTCCTTTAATCCCAGCACTCAGGAGGCAGAGGCAGGCAGATCTCTGTGAGTTCGAGGCCAGCCTAGTCTACAGAGCGAGATCCAGGAAAGGTGCAAAGCTACACAAAGAAACCCTGTCTCGAAAAACAAAAACAAAAACAAAAAAAATAAGCCCAGAGATCATCGAGCAGTAGCCAAGAGCTAAGACCACCTTAATTTACCACTTGCTGCATCCTTCCCCTGAGAGAGAGACCTTCTTCCTGTGTCCTGTTTTTTTTTTTCTTTTTATTGCCTTTCTGTTCTGTCTTTTCATTGGCTGTAAACCCAACCACATGACTTCCTCATCACTGCCTGTTTATATGGACCTCCAGGTCTCTATAGTTGGTAATGAGATTAAAGGTTCGGGTCAACTCTTGGCTGTGTCCTTGAACACAAAGAGACTGCCTGCCTGACATGTACTCAAATTAAGAGCTTGTGCTACCACTACCTGACTTCTGCTTAGTGGTTTGCTATTAGCTCTTGGCTAAGATGCCCAGGCAACTTTATTAAGATACCAAAAAAAAAAAAAAAATCACGTTTCAGCACAAATAAAATATTAGCATGCCTACTGTCATTGAACTTCTGTCTATTGTACTGGCATCTTCACTGTCTCTCATATAGTTTTATTTTGTTGTTGAAGTCACATTTATCTATATCATTACTTAGAGAAGGCAGGACCTCACAGAAAATGGAAAAGTATGAAGGAAGAATCACATCTTAATGAGGAAAATAAGGAAAAAATGTTAATTTTACTTTTAATTATTTTTAAAAGTTTAAAATAAAAAAGAACTACTTTACCATAGCTCTCCCTACTCCTCTTTTTCTCTTTTTATCCCCCCAAAATTGAAATATGTCAGTACATTTAGGCAGAGTGATTCAGTCACACCTGGAAAGTGGTGCTCTTTACTCTGTTGAACACTAAAATATTTATTTAATAAAATATTCTAAGCAGTGGCCCTTCTGTTCTTGCTATCTCTTCACTTCTTGTCTGTGCACAAACATAAAAACAATAGTGTAAAATATGTTTCCCCAAATATCAGAGTTTTCATGATTCTCCACTTCTCGCTTGTAAGAAGGCAGAAGAAGTCATTTTTCAACTTTGGAATAAATAAGAGATTTAAAATATTTTTATTAACACGTTTAGTTCTTCATTGAACTATGCTTCTTTGAAATAAATATTAAAGTTTAGAAATGCTTTGTGTATCTCAAACTGGACTGTTAGCGATTGTGAGCTTTAACCTTAGTCATTGGTAGCTTCTTGTTCCATGGCCACAAATGACCGATCTTGGCTTGTTTGTTGTCACTGAATGACATCTGGAGCAGATGTTTGTTGCTTAGGAAAGTGAACAAGTTGCAGTCTGCCACTTACGTTATTTTTACCAAAAAAATTAATTTGTTTTGAATTTATGTTTCATCTCTCTGTGTGCATGTTTACATATATGTGCATGTCTGTGGAGGACAGAAGAGGGTGTTGGACCCTCTGGAACTGAATTTACAGGCAGTTGTGAGTTGATGTGCTTGCGTTCTGTGGAACAAAGTTTGAACTTCTGAACACAACAAGTACTCCTTACTACTAAGCCATTTCTCTGGCCCAATCTAAGATAACCTTTATTATGTTTATTTGTTGTAGATGTGTGCTTATACATGTGTGTGCACATGAGCATGTGTGTGTGTGTGTGTGTGTGTGTGTGTGTGTGTGTGTGTGTGTTTCAGGAGGATAGAGAGCAATCTATGGGAATTGTTTCTCACTCTCCACCATATGTGTCTTGGAGATTGAACACTAGGTTCAGGCTTGTTAACAAGTGTCTTTGCTAGCTGAGCCATCTTATAGGCTTATGCCATCATGTCATAATTACTGTACAGAACAAATTTATACCTCAATTCTGGCTTCATGTTGCAATTTCCTATACTTTTCATGTTATAAGTCATTTTGGGGCATAGATAACCTGGAAATAACACGTTTTGAACCTCTCAATGCTAAATCCAGGTCCAAGACACTATCATTTACCCTTTTTATTAGATATACTCAATCTATGAATTCATTTCCTTTGACTCTGGAAAAAGTAGTACCCTAGTAATGAACTTGACATTTTTTTAAAATGCCTCTATTCCCTCTCAAAGTGATGACCTCTTTTTTATTGTTATTGTTACACACATATGTATTGTTACACACATACCTATGTAAATAAAACCTGATGAGTTTGTTCAGTACATGTCTCATGTACATATAATTTGAGACTAACTACTGTAGATATAGTGGTCTTATTAAATAAGAAGCACAGAGCCAAATGCAGAGTTAAAAGCCCAAGTGGTCAGAGCAGTAGCTAAGAGCAGAGACTAAAACTCTTTCTTACCCCTCTTGGCCACTGCCCTCCTTTCCCTCTGAAAGAGACCTACTTCCTGTGTGTCTGTCTTTTTATTGACTTTCTGTTCTGCTTTCTTATTAGTTGTAAACCCAACCACATGACCTCCTCGTCACTGCCTGACTATACAGACCTCTAGGTATCTATGGTTCGAATTGAGATTAAAGGCATGTATCTCCATGCTGGCTGTATCCTTGAACACACAGAGATCTGCCTGTCATGTGATCAGGATTAAAGGCATGCACACCACCGCCCGGCTTCTGCTATGGCTTGCTATTAGCTCTGACCCCCAGGCAACTTTATTTATTAACATACAAATAAAATATCACCATAAGCTACTTTGTGTTGGATAACCAATTTGGAGCTCATCCCTTGGAAAGGCTAATTCCTTCTCTTTCATTAGTCAGTAGTTGTCTTTAGCTCTCTGTCTAGGAGTGGGAACACCTTGAGACCTCCCTCTTCCAAGTTAGCATGTCTGTTGACATTATCATTATTCAGGTTTTGCTTAGGCAGCCGTATTGGTGGGGTGTCATTTCCAGGAGACCATCTCACAACAGACTTCTGGTCTTACTGCTCTTATAATCTTTCTACCTTCTCTTCCACAATGTTTCCTGAACCTTAGATGCAGTTGTTATGGATGTAGCCGTTAGAGCTGGGCTCCACAAAATTTTTAGATTACTGCATTATGAGCTATTGCAGTTTTCTGTAGTAGTCTGGATTTGCTGTACAGAGAAGCTTTCTTGAGGAGGAGTGAGACGTATTCTTATCTGTGGGTATAGGGGTAAGTTTGAGAATGCAGTTGGGAATTCTACTGGTCCAGTAAGGTTGGAGTAGACTCTCATCTAAGATTCATGACCCCACTAGCTCCAGGTAGTTTTCTAGGTTTCTAGTACTAGGCATGATTTCTTTCTTACTGAATGGGCCTTAGGTCCAATTATAAAGCTCTTGGTTACCACTGAGATATGAGTTCTACTACTGCACCTTTAGAAATATCTTGTCACCATGGACATTGTTATAGTTCATTGGCTTCACAGCTAGTTAAGACTATTATTTTCATCCCTTGGCAACTTACATAGCACTTTCTGATACCTTGGCATATTCCTTTGCTTATTTTGTACTTGATTTGTCCTAGGATGATAGTAATAAATATTATGTACCAATGTTTATGTTCTATTGTTTGACATTTCTAATGGATTTTAACTATTTTTAATAGAAAAATCTTAAATATTATAAATCTGTCTAAGAATCAATTGTTTATTTTATCAATGTAAATCTTTTTATCTTTTTATAGTATTCATCTTCAATTTTGTTTTTTCGGATATTGTGGTAACCTTTTTCATTTTATTTCTTCATATCTTCTCCCTGCTAATTACTTTTTATTACTGATTTTTAAAACAATGATGGATATAGCTAAATTCCTTGGGTTGGAGCTTTTCTTCTAGAACCTTCTGTAGTGCTGGGTTTGTGGATAGATATTGATTAAATTTGATTTTGTCAGGAAATATCAGGTATAGTAGTCTGGGCTGGCATCCATGGTCTCTTAGAGACTGCAAGAGGTCTGTTCAGGCACTCTGGATTTCAGAGTTTCCATTGAGAACTCAGGTGTAATTCTGATAAGTCTTTATATGTTACTGGGCCTTTTTCCTTTGCAGCTTTTACTATTTTTGCTTTATTCTGTATGTTTAGTGTTTTGATTATTATGTGGGGAAGGGACTTTTTTTCTGGTCCAGTCCATTTGGTGGTATGTAAACTTCTTTTACCTTTATAGGTATGTCCTTTAGTTTGGAAAGATTTTCTTTCTATGATTTTGCTGAATATATTTTCTGGACCTTTGAACAGGGATTCTTCTCCTTCTTCTATTCCTATTACTATTAGTTTGGTCTTTTCATAATGTCCCAGATTTCCTGGAAGTTTTGTGTTAGGAATTTTTTAGATTTAACATTTTCTTTGACTAAGGACTCTATTTTCTCTGCCATATCTTCAACACCTGAAATTCTTTCTTCCGTCTCTTGTATTCTGTTGATGATGCTTGCAGCTGTAGTTCCTGTTTGCTTACCCAGATTTTTCATTTCCAGAATTTCCCAGTTTGTCTTGTTTTTTTAAAAATTACTTCTATTTTCATTTTTGGGCCTTAAATAGTTTTATTGTTTTTGTCAATTGTTCGTTTTTTTTCTTGGGTTTCTTGACATTCTTTCAGAGATTTATTGTTTTCCTCCAATTTTTTGCTTGTCTTTTCCTCTTTGTTTTAGGGGATTTTTTCATTTGCTCTTTAAAGACCTCTATCATCTTCATAAAGTTATTTTTAAGGTCATTTTCTTGGGCTTCAGCTGCATTGGAATGTTCTGGCTATCCTAGGAATGCTGGGTTCTGATGATGACATATTTCTCTTTTTGTTATTGATTGTGTTCTTACACTGTCATTTAGGCATCTGGATTTGAGGTCATTGTAGTTCTAGGTATTGATTCCTGTGTTTGTCTTTGTTGGATGGGCATTTTGTTCCTTGGTTTCTGTTTCTGTTGTGGTCTTCTGGTCTATGTGGCTAAGGGTTCTGGTGATTGATGGGTTTTCACATCCAGTAAGGTTTTGGGGGCCTTGGGTCCCTTGATCTGGTCTCACTTTCAGTAAATCCTGAGTCTTCTTCTGGGGTACTTAGGACCAGCCTGGCCTCAGGTACAGCTTCTGGGGCTGTTCTTATGAATGGTGTGGACTGTATGTGGGCCTATGGCATCTGTTCTTCCAACTGGTATGGACTGGGTCTAACCTATGGAGTCTGCTGGAATTCTGGGGGAGGACTGCTTGTCAACTGGTGAGGGCAGTTGTGGCTGATTTGGTCTGTACCTCAGTGGCAGAAGTGTCCTAGGGTTGGGGGCAGGATCAGCAGCTGCAGAGTCAGGAACAAGCTGGGATGGTATTGGCCTGGTCATGGGTGAGAGAGAGGAGTTGGGGGGAATCCAGGGAGGGATACAGTTCTGCTGGTAGGTAGGTCACTCACCCATTCTGACTCCCATTTGCATGAAAATATTTTTCTATGTTTTGGCCCACTCCTGTTTTATTAAGTATAAAATAATGGCTATAATAAAATGTATTGTAACATTCAAACTTGAATTATTTTTTTAAAAAAACTCAAATAATGGTATATTTTTCATATTTGATAATAATGTATTTTATGTAAGTATTCATTCAAATCCTCTATACAATGATGAGCAGACTTGGACTTTTCTCACAATCTAGTATGTTAGCTACTGGAGAGAATGTATTTGTGATAAATATAAATTATATACATATAAGCCAAATTTAAATTTAGAATTGATAAAAACATAGCTCCCTTAAATTAATAGATTTTTAACTAATGAGGGGCTAATTTTGAGGTTTAAAGGGATACTTTGTTTTTGCATAGTATTTTTCAAGTTTTAAAGTCCATATTTGCCTGCAATGTCCTGATTAGCACTGAGATTTACACACACATTTGCAGGACAGGCCTTGAAGCAGGTGTATGTTTTGACCATGTCTACGAATTTTTCAAGTAGCAGACATGAAGCCACGATGGTCATTTTTTCTCTACAAGTGTGCCATTCTAATCTGTGAATTCTACTCTTTCTGTCAGTTAATCTAAATACTGCAAACTCAACAGTTTGGACAAAAGGGAGGATTTCTCACTAGCTCAGAGTCTCACATCAATTGTCTGCTGAATTTGGATACTACTCAGTGCTCGTTTTCTGTGTAATCATGTGACCTCTCTTTGGTAGGTAGGCTGGAAAGAGACAGACTCCTCTCTTTCCTCTTCTGTAAAACTGCTAGTGCTACTGGGTTGTGGCCTCACATCATTTGACCTGATTGCCTTACCAAAGTCCTTCCTCCAAACATAGGCATTAAGATTAGGATTTCCATGTAAATTTCTGGAGAGTACATCCAATCCGTAGTACATACTGTCAAAATCTTGTGAAAATCCTTCAAAAGAAGTGATCATTTGCCAGCAAAATGGAATGATTCTGCACTGAGTCTAGCTAATTCATATATCCTTCAAAACAAGGCAATAGATGAACTGGGAAGATAGAAATTCTCTCTTGGGAATAGGATACTAAGCAAAGATAAACTATTTTACTACTAATGTCACAAGCTATATGTCAGTTGATTAAAGAAGAGTTGAAAGGAAAATGTATCTTGGCTTCAAAAATTTACTGCTAATATCTTGCTAATACTTTTAGATTTAATTTATTTGAAGGATCCATTGTGAAGATTATATAGAATGTAGTTTTTTGTTTGTTTGTTTTTTGTTTTTCGAGATAGGGTTTCTCTGTGCAACTTTGTGCCTTTCCTGGATCTCACTCTGTAGACCAGGCTGGCCTTGAACTCACAAAGATCCACCTGCCTCTGCCTCCCAAGTGCTGGGATTAAAGGCGTGCACCACCAATGCCCAGCTATAGAATGTAGTTTTAAAACTCCAAGGTCCTGAGAGATGACTCAGTGGATAAAATTCTTGCCATAGAAATGTAAAGGTCTGAGTTTGGATTTTCAGTGCCCATATAGAAAGCAGGATCTGGCAGTGAGCATCTTTGGGAAGGGGAGAAGAGGGGGAGGGAGGGAGGGAGAGAGAGAGAGAGAGAGAGAGAGAGAGAGAGAGAGAGAGAGAGAATAAACGAGGTTATATAACATTAAATAATATAACACTGTTGGGGGTAGAGCTACAAACAAGGACTATGACCACTGTAATGTGATGGGATATATCACACTTTTTATTTTCATTGTTCTAATTATGTTTCACATTATCAAAGTTAATGTTGCAAAAAATCATTTTGAAAATCATAAAAAGCATTCACACTCATGTATCAGCCATTTGAAACTTTTAAAGAAAATAAAACCACACTGTTTTACTAATGCCCAAGGTACAGTTTAAAAAGTTTTATTGTAAAATTCAAAATTTTTCCTCAATACTGTTGTCATGTAATTATGAAGTGAGAAATATATGGTGATGTTCCAATTACATAGCTATTCTTTTCTTTGTCTATAATTACTTACTTGAATAAATTTTACAGTGCTGCAAAGACAAATATCCTATAACAAACAACCCTTAACTACTTCCAGTGTGTAATCATATATGTTAATGGGGCATATTCTGCATAGTTGGTAACACATTTTCATCTTTACTTCTAATACCTGGTCAGTAGTTTCCCATCAATTATACAAGGAAAAGTTTAAATTCAATGGGTTATGAGTGATGCCGTTATTCCTCCGAAACCCTTTAAAAGTTCTTCCTGCCTGAATAATAAAGTCTTTCAAAACTGAAAAGGCTAGCTTTTATTCTTTGTGATTGATGTGATGAACCAAAAACATACCACTGTCATCAATCTCCCATACTTTTTCTAAGCTCATTAGTCGGAAAAGGAAAGAGAATTTTCTCCCCATGTTTCCCATGAGTAAGATGTGAGTGTCATTACGAAGCCCTCCTATCCCAGACACAAGCACAATGACTGATAGTTATCTTTGCTACTAGAAAGTAGCCCATAATAATCAGCAGCACCGCCCATAGTTGACTGTGCTCTTGGTGAACTTGTGCAACAGCACACATCTTATTTGTAGGGAAGTTATTATTTCTTGAGTGACTGAGTAATTACCTGGATGGATTGGTAATGTATATAAGGGATGAATATAAACAATTAGGCAGTCAGGTCAGTCTAGAGTCTGAACTGATGCCAAACTCCTCTGATACCCATCCTCTTTCACCTCCAACCTCACTCCCAGGCTCACATACAGTGTACAGACAACTCAGTGAGGGGAAAGTTTTAGTCCTACTTCAAAACAGAATTCAATTTATTTTTTATATTGTAGAAAGCAGTTTGGCAATTTTTATTAAAAACAAGAACTCAATAACCATACAAACCTTTACTCTTAAGAAATTACTATTTACATTTAGGCAAAACATGCACAAAGCATTCATAGATGTATTTATAGCAGTCATGAACTAGAAAATGTCTGAACTTCTTTCAGTGAGTAAAAGTTTAAACAAAACCTTGGTATCGATGTTATAATGTGGTGGTTTCAATGTGCTATGTTCCCATCAAAGTCAAAGTGGCGTTTGATGCCAGAGTATATCTTGAGTGATGGGATATCCTTAAAGAGACAGTGCCCAATAGAAGGGAACCATGTTGTTTAGCTACTTCTGTCAGAAGGGATTAATGCCAACCAGTCTTACAAGAATGGGTTAAGTTGTGGGAGAACTACAAGAATGGGTCATCAGCAAGTCAATTAGGATTTCTGGCTTCACACTTTGATCTGCTCTTGACCTGTGACCTTTCCTTAGTCTGTACCCCTACAATGTGATGCCATTTGCCACACTGGGATGTACCCAGGGGGGGCCTTTCCAGTTGGGGGGTGTATCAAACAAAATAAACTAACACAGACATAAAATAAAGGAATGTGTTACCAATATACGCAACAAAAAGGAATATCTAGAGAATGATACCAAGTGTTGAAAGCTAGTCTCAAAACCAGCATTCTCTCTGTTTTTACATGTAGTCTGGCAGTCCTGGAAAGAGAGAGAGAGAGAGAGAGAGAGAGAGAGAGAGAGAGAGAGAGAGAGAGAGAGAGAGAGAGAGAGAGAGAGAGAGAATGTGTGTGATGTGTGTGTGGGTACAGGCAGCAGCCAGAAGAGGGCAGTAGATCTCATGGAACTGGAGTTACAGGAAGTTGCAAGCTGCACTGCTACTGTGCTGGAAATTGAAGTAGGATGCTTTGGAAGCGCAGTACATACTCTTTTAACAGCTGAGCATCCTTCTAGCCGCAGTGGAAATTCTTACATAAGAGAAGGCAATTAAACATGAGCAAAAATTTTAAAGCATACATATGAAGATTCTATGACTAAAGTGGGTTTCATAGAGACACAATTAGAAATTATTGAAAAAGGAAAGTTATGAAGAAAGCACAGATTTCAACTTAGGTGAATAATGGGAAAACAATTAGGGTACCTAACTAAGTAGAATTTTACTTACTTATTTATTTATTTGTCTACCTATTTCTTTATTTAATATCAGAGTGTTTTGCCTACCTGTGTGTTCACTATGTACATGTTTGGTGCCTGCAAGCCCAGAAGAGAACATCCAATCTTCTGGAGCCAGAATTACAGATCGTTGAGAGCTAACATGTGGGTGCTAGGAACCAAACCAGGGTCCTCTCTAAGAGTAGCAAGTGCTCTTAAGTAGTGAGCCATGTTTCCAGAGCCCTAAACACCATTATTGTAAGTGCTTTTTGGTTTACTACTGAGAAACCTCCTTGATTTCAAGCTCCTGCAGTATCCCTTGATAGGACAAGTGTTTTCATTTTGTTTCTTATATATGAAATAAAAAGTTAATATGAAAAATATAATTTAGGGACTAAGGATACAACTTAGTCATAAAACATATATTTAGTATACATAAAGAAGGCCCTGGGCTTAATCTTGAATACCAAATGTTTCTTTTTTTTTTTTTTTTACTTTTCTTTTATTGAAAACAGATTTTTTTTTATTCACAATATTCTGATTCTCCTCTCCCAATTCCTCCAAAACCTCCCCTCACTTCCTCCCTTTTGAATCCATTCCCTTTCTATTTCTCCTTAGAAAACAAACAGACATCTAAAGAACAATAATAAAATAAGAGAAAAACAAACAAACAAAAACAAATGAACAGAAGAAAAAAAGCCAAAGAAAGTGTAGATTGAATGAATGTAGATGCAGAGATAGATACATGTAGACACAGAAACACACACATTTGTACACACGAGTCCATGCAAATAGGGATCACATAAAAATAAATTATTTTTTAAAGGCCTGACAAAACATTATGATATAAGAAGAGCCTCCAAAAATGCCATTGAGCTTGTTTTGTG
Source organism: Onychomys torridus (assembly GCF_903995425.1). Lineage (NCBI taxonomy): Eukaryota > Metazoa > Chordata > Mammalia > Rodentia > Cricetidae > Onychomys > Onychomys torridus. Next base: position 53,122,975 of record NC_050445.1, on the reverse strand, counting down.
TTTGCCATCTACTCTTAGACACGGGTCCTAGCCTTAAGAGTGATTTGTATCCCTATGAGACTCCCTTGAGAGAACTAGTTTTTCATTTGGGCATGCTGCCACAGTCTCTGTGAGTTCATAGGTGTATCAGTCATGCTGTATTTAGAAGGCCTTGTTTCCTCTGTGTTCTTTCCACTTCCTCTTCCACAGGCTCCTCTGAGCCATGAAGAGAGGGATTTGATAGAGACATTCCATTTAGGACTGAGTGTTCCAAGTTCTCTCACTCTCTATACATTGTCCAACTATGGGTCTCTGCATTTGCTCCCACCAACTGCTGGAGGAAACTTCTCTGATGATGACTGAGCAAGACACTGATCTATGAGTATAGCAGAATGTCACTAGGAGTCATTTTATGTCTATTTCTCTAGATGAACAATAGTATTTGGTTTTACCATATGTTCCTGGCTTATCCGGTTTCATGTTCTTGGCCACCCAAGCAGTGCTGAGGATGGGTTCCATCTCATGGAGTGGACCTTAAAGCCAATCAGATATTGATTGGTTAATCCTACAATCCTTGTGCCACTATTGTAAAAACTGTGTCTTGCAGGCAAGTCACCACTGTAAACCAAAGGGTTTGTAGATATGTTAATGATTTCTCCCTTGGTAGTATGTAGAGTATGTTTCTGTACCATGAACACTAACTCAAAAGGGTGAAGGCTGTAGATACATACCAGACTGACTTCTCTCTGTTCAATGTGTTGTGTAAGTGTTGTCTTCAGTGGAGAGCAACCAATAACTTTTCTGTTAGCCTGGGTTGTTTGGTGGTTCCAATGGGCTCCCTTTGGCCAACAACTCAGTTATATGTAACCCATTTCCAGCACTGAAAGCTTCCTTTGGTAATGAGAGATGTACAATTGGGTCTCTATCTTCACCATTATTTGGCAATTTCATTTATATAGCCTTCATACATTTATATATGTATTTGGAAGCATCTACTGAAAATTTTTAGGTTTTCCTACCATATTCCCTTGTACACCTCTTCATTCCCTTATCCCCCATTTGATCCTCCTGTTCTCCCCCCCCATCACCTATAACTTCATATTATATTTTCCCTTTCTAGGGATAGTTATCTCCCCTTCTGCATAAACATGTCATTTCTTTAATCTATACCTAACCTCTGTATTTATAGGAATTGTAACTTGTTTATCAAAGACTTAACAGCTAACATCCACGTATAAGTGAATACATGCCATATTTATCTTTCTGGGTCTGGGTTACCTCACTCAGGGTGATTTTTTTTTTTCATTACCTCCACATTTCATGATTCCACTGAGTAATATTCTGTTGTGTAAATTTACCTTATTTTCTTTATCCGTGCATCCATTGGTGTACATCTAGTCTGTATTCAACTTTTGCCTATTTTGAGTAGAACAGCAGTGAACATGGCTGAGCGAGTGTCTCTAGTAGGAATAAATGTCCTTTGGCTATATGGATGAGGTAAGTGGTACATGACAGTTATATAATGATTTCAAACATTGCGTTTCTAACTCAAGAAAGAAACAAGAAATTAATTATCTACTGCATTTTAATCAGACCTGATTTTTAATCTTTAAAAAGCAGTGGTGGGAGGCATGCTCATGGCACACACCCAAAATCCCAGCATTAGGAAGGTAGATCAAGGAGAAGAATGGGTTCCAGGCAAGCCAGGACTTCATGGTGAAACCTTATCTTGAAAGGAAAACATGAGAGGTTAGAGGATTGGCTCTGCCATTGAGAGCATGTGGTGCATAGAAATCGGGTCTGGAGTTTAGATCCCAGCACTCCAAATCAAAGGAAGCTCAGACCCAAAGAGGCTGGTAATACCAGGATTGATGTGGGTGGAGCTGGGAAGTAGAGGGGGGCGCTTGCTAGCAGTCATCCCATCTGGGAAAAATAACAAACAATGGTAAAGGTCAATAATCTAAACCCCATGAGCTCTAGGTTCAGCGAGTGACCTAGTTTTAAAGGAACAAGATAAAGATTGACAGAGGAAGATACCAGAAGCCCTACTGTACTCACATACGCATACACATAAACCACACATCGCCCCTGGCCCCAGCTCTCTCAATGACATTGAAACAGCAGTGATAATAAGAAACAAAGGACACAAGGAAGCTGTGTCTTCTTCGGCAATTTAGTCTAAAGATTTTAACTGACTAGGCACCACTTATCCAGAGTTTTTATTATATTGAAACAAATTAGATATTTGTAAACCTGGTTCCCAATGTAGGGCCCAAACAATAACCCTGAGATTAAGAGTCTTATGCTCTACCAGTTGAGCTAGCTGGGCTCTTGGTAGTTTTTGATGGTGACAGAAGCAGTAAAAGCCTGAGCCCCAAGCAGGTCTCAAGTATTTTGTTGTTGTTATATTGTATTATATGTTTCTAGTTCCTGTTTAAGGTATTGTTCCTACGGAGATGGAGGAGGAGTGTATGTGGATGAGGGGGTAGATGGGAGGGGAGGGGAGGGAATTGGAGGACAAAAAGGAGGGAAAACTGTGGTCAGTGTGCAAAATAGATGAAAAAAATTAATAATAAAAAATTTAAAACTATAGTGTAAAGTTGTAGTCTTTGAAATCTATTTAGGATACCAGAGAAATATAGGTTAGTTAGTCATCTGTAACAGTTAAATTTATAATCATGTTAGTTATGTTTTCAAGGTTGATCAGAGACATGGTTTTTTTTTGTTTTTTTTTTTTTTTTAGCTGAGGATTGAACCCAGAGCCTTGTTGCTTGCTAGGCAAGCACTCTACCACTGAGCTAAATCCCCAACCCCAGAGACATATTTTAAATAGATAGACTCCAAATACTTCAGAGAACTACAGAATATGAATTTTCACTGTTTTTATAACATACTGCTTTTCATGACAGTGAAACACATCTGTTCCTGGCAGCATCAATTTATTCCAAAAAAGGATGACAGGCATTGAAAAATCTCCATGTGGAGTTGCATTCATTTGTGACAAAGTTAGCTACTGGGCAAAGAAATTGTCTTTTCCTCAACTGCTGGCAGTATGCTTTCCAAATTGTACAAGCAGGACACCAAAGAAGGCAACTGCTGAACTTTGCCAAGATATAGTAGGACAGTCCTTCAAAATTCCTGCTTCACAGAGAAGGCTGTCAGATATTTTAGGCCCAAAGGCCAAAGATGGATGCCCAAGTGTTGCAGAGGAACCCTGGGGTGATTGTCCAATAAGCCAGATGTCTCTGTAATTTCTTAGTTTTGGAAGTTGCTTGCTCTGCACTTCCTATTTCCTCAGGTAATATCCTTCTTGGGTCTCTGATGGGGTTGAAGATTAGATAATTTCAGTTACAGTTTTCCTTAGTTATGACAGAAAGAAAATTAGGAACAAAACTTTGGACTCACCAAGATAAGACAGATAATAGAATATTTTCTTGAAATTTGCCAAATACTAAGACTGGGCAATGTGAATGTATTTCTCACTTGATAATTGTTGTTATTGTATGTAGTTTTATTATGTTAGAGTTAAAACTTTTCCTTTTTATTTAGACAAAAACGTGGAAATGTTGTGGGAGAACTGTTCATACAACCATTCCACTGTACCCATAAAGCAGTCTTGAGCCAAAGGACTGAGTTAATGATTAGCTGACCAGGATTGGAGATCTGCTAGAGAGGACAGGAAGAAAGAAAAGACAATTTCTGGGGTGCATGGTTTTGGAAAAACATGGAGAGACAGCCAATGGACTCTCTGTTGTCCTTGTATTTTATCAGGTCTTTATTTAAATTTCTGGCTTCTGGTTTTTTTTGTTTTTTTTTTCCTCTTCCTTTATTTTATTTTATTTTTATTTTTATTTTTGTGGGATTAAAGGCATGTGCCACCACTGCCCTGCCGGAACTTTTGTTAAAATGGAACAATTTAGATATTCATTACATTCTTCTAATAGCTCTTCAAGGAATGTCCTAATCTTCTGACTTTATGATTACATAAACTGAGTTTCCACACACATGTAATATTCCCAACTGTGAAAAGCAACAATTGCAGATAACTATTGTTCTAAATGCCTTCATTCCTATACTGATCACAGAAGCCACATTTCCTACCTCATTTATAATAGTTTACTTAGCGTTGACCATGCTCTCTGACTTCTGCCTCTGCTATGGCCTGGATGAGAGTACTCAGATGATACTAGCTTCTTCCTACTTAATTACATATGGAGATGGCCACATTACCTACACAAACTAATATGCACTTTCGTCTCAAATCCTGGCTTCTTCATAATCCCAGTCCTAACTTGTAAAACTCCTGATTGATTTATTTATTTATTTATTTATTTATTTATTTATTTAATTTTTTTATCTAGTCTCTCCAGCTCCTGATTTTCAGTGTGTCTTCAAGGATTTTGGAGTTGGCTTAAGGCCAAGCCTGGGGCCATAAATAAACAACTAAATTTAAATGAGAACTTTAAGCATCTGCTTAAGTCTTGCCTAAAATCTTTCTCAAAATAGTGTTACTGTTCTTTAGAAGGTTGTGGCCAGAACACAGATGAGCACAGCTCCACAGAGTGTAAATGCAGTTTGCACTGGAGCCAAGACCACACATGCACAACGATGCTAGGAGTCCTCATCAATCTTTAGTGATGAAAGCATTTATAATGAATTCTGAACCACTATTGACTGAGTATGTAATATACGAAAGTCATCCACAATTCAACTCATATTGTGCTAATTTCATGGTTTAGATACATCCTTCTCATCAAATTACATAGTACTTTTTAAAGGACCAACTTAAATTACACAAACCATCCCAGACATAGTAGAGACAGGTCTGGCGAGAGGAGATTTCCCCTTAGACAGGAACAAAGATTTTGGCAAAAGTTTGGATCAAAACACAATCAAAAACAAATATAACTACTAAAGGTATAAGATGGAATATTTTTGATGATTACATCTCCGTATTTTGAAACTGAAGGAGAAGAAACAAGAGGAAGAAGAAAGCACATTAAAAGAGAAGTCTTTTGTATGTGTCTGAATGCGATTTTCTTTCTTGGCTTAATCTCAATTTGCATGTATATATATTTTTTCCAAAACTGATGAATTATCTTTTATCAATTGATGATGTTGGATTGAACTCTATTGAGTTCTTTCCAATGCTGCTTTGAATGTTTGGAGAAAACTGTGGTGCTCTATTTTTAAATAATGCAATATATTTAAATAAATTTGCTATCTTAGTATTTGTCTTTTTCATCAGATTCTGTTTTTAAGAATGAGAATATAAATCTACAAGAGATATGACCAATTGGTATACAAAAGAGAAATGCAATTTCCCTTCATATATGATCCAAATTGAAGTCACTAAGGAAGCAGGAACAAGTTGTTACATATTAGAGTTCACTTTCTCTCTTGCCTGCTCCCCCCATATATATATATATGTGTGTGTGTGTGTGTGTGTGTGTGTGTGTGTGTGTGTGTGTGTATATATATATATATATATATATATATATATATATATGTACATATGTAAGGTATTGAAAACTACAATGCAGAAAACTATGTCCCCTCCATGTTGTTGCATTTTATACAAGGTTTCTGGGTTTTTCTTATCTTATGAATTTGAACGAACAGCTACTGAGTAATTCAAATTTTTAAGTGCTTGCTTTAAATACTTTTTTCCCATTGGCTTGTGGCATTGCTATGTTTTCCCTTTCCGTGAAAGTTAGAGTTTTGTTGAAAGAGTTAACATTTCTTCTATTAAAATATATATTTAATATGCAATATATTTGATATTCATTGATAGAGTCACAATAGGAACGATCTTGCTTTATGTACCAGTTATAAGGTTTAATATCATTATACTGCATGCAATATTAGTTTTTATTAGTCGCCATTAACAAGATGCTCTCTACTTGAATTCTCATTTACTTGTTCAATGCAAAAATTATCTTTGTAAAAGAGAAAAACACATCTTCAAGTGTCAGCTATATTAAATTAAAGAACTGTTTACCCTTCCTAAGAAAAGCATATGTATCTAAATAGGCATCTTTTACCGTTTGCATAGTAGATTGGAAATTAGCATTTTTGTTCATTTTCCCATGTATGCACAGTGCCTGGAAGAGTAATACTCCATGCATATCAGATCAGCCAGCCTACAATTTTTGTGCAATATATTATTTGGCAATCTAAAATTTGTAATTTGCATGAAATTGCTTAATTAAAATACAGTCACTCAGGGTATTAATTTCTCTGTCTGGCAGTTCAATGTACTAAAGGCGGGCTACAGAAAATGTGAAATCCTGTCAGATGTAACAGTAAAATATTAACAAAAAAAATTCCACTTCTGGCAACAAAGTGACAGAGCGATAATGCTTTTGCCCTGATTCCAGGTTCAAATATGAGCTTAGGTTGACATTGAAACCGACTAGGAAATTTACAATAGCAACTCTGGCTTTTTGCCAGGAAACCTGCATGGTCCTTGATGAAAACTCCTTTGCTATAACTTCTGTGTGCAAGCAGGCTTGTACACACACTCACAACCACATATACAGGTTCTTCACAGACACACAGACGCACGCACGCGCACACACACACACACACACACACACACACACACGCGCGCGCGCGCGCACGCACGCACGCACGCATGCACACACGCCTGTTTTCTTTCTTTCCCCTAAGTTCATTACGATTTTCTAGTAGCTTTTGCTTTTCTGTATTTGAAATCATCAGCAACCCTACTGATAAATGATCCAATCAGTCCTTCACAGTTGTCAAGACAACAGTTCATAATTGTACTGGTTCTATTCACTGAAGCCAGACATTTCATAAATAGATAATTCTCTAATTGATCCAGCCAATCCTACTTTGCATACTGTGCCAAATAGGTAAACCCAATTTCTATTGCCATTGCCTGGACTTTCTCAAAAGACATGCAAATGAGCTTATTTACATCTTGTAAGAGAGAATTTTAAAAATGCTTGCTTTTATTTCATATTAGAATAAACCTTGAATTTGAAACAGGTAAACACCACTTGAGCTGCTATTATGCATAATATCTACCGATGTATACATATTTGTATATGACATGTTGTAAGCATAAGTGGTAGCATATCATTATTTGATTTAATTCATAACAGCAATATGATAGTTTGTTGTACATGCTTATTATATGAAATGATATGCTTTCCCATAGAATAATCTCTGTGAAGTTGTAAGCAAAGTGATGGTTTCAGTGCCCAGGGAAGAAGGCTTGGGAGAACTTTCTATCTCTTGGCATCCGGAGGGCATAGGAGGTGGGCTTGCTATGTCTACCTGAAAGGAGAAAAAGGAAGAAGTGGAGATTCGGTAATCAGGGGTTTCTGAGGCTTTGCATTTGCAAATTACTTTCCTGTGTTTTTGAAATGAATTAAACATACAAGGTGCTGAGATCTTAAGCTGAGCAGGGTGGGCAGGCCTCTTCAGAGGGAAAGTGAGACATAGTTTCAGGTAGTCCAGGCACTTGGCACTGTCTACCTGGTCCTCTGGTCAAACAAGTCCATAAAAAGGATCTACTTCCTCCCAGTGACAGCAAGTAGATAAGAACTACAAGAATCAATTGCTGACAAACTACTAGAGATTTAAATGCAAACATCGTTCTTTGTTCTTTTTCTACATATGCAGTCTATACTTTTTATAGTTGTGCGTATGTGTTTGCCAGTAATTAAAGTTGTGTCTTTGAATCCTGAAAAGCAAACATGTTTTAAATGTGTTTAAAGTAAAATAAAGAAAAGTGATTCCTTGAAGTAGAAAGCTTGGCGTAGCACAGGAAGAAAGAGCGGTTTGATTTTTTTTTTCTCTCTTTTCCATTTGCAGTTTGTTGAATGTCTTGCTTGCCTGCAATTCGTCCTCTTTTGTCTTAAATATCAAAGGCTGTGCAGGCATGTTAACATTTTAATAATTTCAAAAGGCACAAAAGGAAAAGGAAGGGAGAGAAAAGACAGACTGTAGTGAGTGGAGCGTCCTCGGCAGAAAGAATATTTCTTACACCGCTGCGTAGTGCAGTGCGGCAGGAAGCGGGATTCACCACTCGTGTGCCATTCACCAACCCACAAAGACACACACAGTGATGCGGAGTCAAGGCCTAATTAAAATCCTTGAACAGAACCGGGGACTGGAGAGAGCCAGACATTCAGAAACTGCAGCTTAAAAAGGCGCACGAGCCAGAGCGCTGAGAGGGGAGAAGAAAGAGGTGGGAAGGAAAAAGAGAAAAGGTGGAAAGAGCAGGGAAGGAAGAGAGGAAAGAGCTAGGGGAGAGAAGAGAGGAAGGGAGGAAGGGGGAAGAGGAGAGAGGACCTGTCACCAGCAGTCAGAGGCTGCGCGGCGAGGCTTTGCTGCCCTCAACAGCCTTGCAGTGTAAGCACCGCCACCCAATTTGCGACAGAGTTAATTGGTTCTTTGATGTCTCAAGAAAGGTGCTGATAGAAGGGGGGTAGGAGGGGGAAGCCTCTTCCTTTCTCCATAGACTCCTGTTTATCTATTTTTTTAAAAAAATCCTTACTGATTCCAAAGAGCTTCCCTTTGTCCCCTCCCAGATGACCCCTCCCTCTGGCAAGTTGCAGCCGCCTCGCTGTTATCCTAGATCGTGGCTTTTCTCGGGGTCACGGTGGTACTTTTTTTTTTTTTTTTTTTTTAAGGCACTAATTTTCACTTGCTAATTTCCCAGCTGAAAAAAAAAAAAAAAAAAAATGGGAGTGCAGCGGGCTCCCTGCTGCCACCGCTGATCAAATGGAACAACAAGGGCAATGCCTGCTAATATGGGAAGCTATTTAGTGGCACGCTGCCTTTTGAAATGATGATGATAATGGATTCAGTCTGCTCATTAATGGAGCCAGAGTGCTCATTAGAGTGAACAAACAAGCCGGGTTGTCAGTACTGAAAATGCCAAGTGCTTGTTTCCATTTTATCCGAGGAGTCTAGAGACAGTGATTTTACCATTTATTTCCCCTTTCTGCGCTTGACCCCAGAGCTCCCCTCAGCATCAAAGTCCCTCATCTGGTGGAGCCTGTACGTTTGCCGCGGCTCCCCGGCTCATCGCGGCTTCAAGGTCACAGACACTAAAAGAGCAGCGGGGCTGGGCGTGTGTCTGTGTGTGTATTACACTTCTGCCGGATTTTGTAACCAATAAATACTGTCTGGTGAGGGGGTCAGCTGCAGAAAGAAAAAAGGGAAGGGGGCGGGGAGGAGAGGGAGGAGGAAGAGAAAGGGGAAGGGAAAGGAGGAGGGAAGAGGATGGAGAGGGAGAGAAATCTGAAATAAAAGTAGATCAGGAGCTTGGGGTGTGTTTGAAAATCTTTTAAGGAGCAAATAACTAATTAATAATGCAAACTCGGCAAGCTGGCTGGGGTCAGCTTTCTGCCCAGGTCTAGAGCAAATCACTCAGACTTGTTCTAAGCGAGTTCGGGCCACACAGGCTGCAGCAGGTAGACTCCTCGCGGAGCCAGAGGTCAGGAACACACCGAGGTGGATGAGATTTCTCACCCGTCCTCCCCATGGCCTCCAACTCCTCGAAAGGAAACCGAATCAGAAAGTTCTGGAACTGCCTGCAACCTCAAGCGTGCTTCCAAGTTATTCTAAGTTGTCGCTGGCAAGCACAGCTCGGTAGAGACCGCGTCCCTGGCGGAGCAGCACAGGGACAGCAAACCTAGGAGGAAAAGCGGCTGGAAAGCAGGGGGAGCCCCTCCCCGTGGGGCCCCAGGACTGTTTGAGGGACGCGGAACGGAAGAGAGATCTGGATAGTGGCCTTTGGGGAGAAGTACTGGCCTGGGGCTGAGCAACGCCCAGCTGAGCGCCAGGGCGAAAGGCCTGCAGGGTGCCTGCCCCTTTGGGTGCCCTTAACCAAAGGCGTCCTCAGCCTTTTGCCCCCCACCCCCTAGAGATCCAACCTCCCGCCCGATGAGTCTCTGGCCCAGGAAGCACTGTCAAAGTGTACCCCTTAGCCTGAGTGTGCCAATTTGCGTTTATTTTCTGTGTCTCAGGGACTGTGAGCCAAGACGCACCTCATATACCAAGCAGAAGCAGGGAAATACATCTCTCATTTCTTAGCTCTGAATTGACAAGGACTCTAAATCGATAGATTATTTGATAACATATTCACTGTCACAGGACTTACTTTTCTCTCTTTTTTTTATAACTTCCTTTACATAAGGGTATATTGTATATGAGATAATTTAGACATCGTCAATGCCACTTTGATATCTAATCTCTTAGATTTCTCCATGATGTGTATCACAATTTTACATTCTCTTCCCCTAAATTTGAAAATTAAAATAGGAAACATTTCTAGCTTGTCTCCAATTACATATGACTTGTAAAATAATACTTAAGTGTTTGTTCTCATATAATGTAGCAACAAATACAGTAGTTGTCATGAAACTAAAGCAGGTTCCACTTGTCTTTCAAATGCATTCCGTTATCCAAGGGTTATTTTCAGTCATGTTCCCTTAAAAAATGCAAAATCGATATAATCTTCTTGTAACCACAAGACAACTAGATCCTATGAAATGTTACTAATAGTGTTTTTTCAGGTAAAGCTGCTTCAGTTTTCATTTATGACTACTGTTTTATCCCCTATGATCACTGGGATTCTTTAACTTCACAAGGCCTCATGGCTTCAGAGTTTATTCCAAGGAATGTGGAAGCTGAAAATACTTTCTTACCTTCTTTTAACTTTCAGAAACAAAGAAAAATGATTTCAAAAAGCTTGATGCATTTATAACGTCATTATTTTTCTTTATTCATTAAGAAGCAAATTATAGCTGTTGTCTCTTACAAACATACAACAGTTCAATCGTTTTCCCCCTTTACCATGGTGTATAATAAACTGAAAAAAATCAAAAGCATGTGAGTTTTCCTTATGTATTATCAACTAGTAAAACTCTTAAAGCACTAACCTATGGTTTCCATTAGGCTCCTAAGAATGCTTTGTGAATTTTCAAGCCTTAGAAACTGCATATCTGAAAGTAAGTTCAGAGTTAGGCATGGTGGTGCACATCATTAATCCTAGCATGTTAGAGGCAAAAGCCAATAGATCTGTGTGAGATCATGAACAGCCCAATCCATACAATGAATTCCAGTCCTGTGTGTGTGTGTGTGTGTGTGTGTGTGTGTGTGTGTGTGTGTGTGGTGTCTCTGTATCCTGTTTTGTACCTTCCCTGAAATGAAGTTTAGTCACACTATATAATCAGAAGAATTTCTATCCAGAAGGAAAAATGACCAACTTTAGACATTTGTAGCTTTATCTTAGATATCAGGAAATGTGCACCTTGTTTCTCCCACACTGGACTATGTCGTTGTCTAGGAAACAGCCTGTAACTCCAAGCAGATCCTCCCACACTGAAGAATGTTGTTATCTATAGGAGAGCCTTTGACTCCAAGCAGAAGACTTTAGTCTATCAAGATAGAGAATCTGTAATGAAGAGACTTCCATTTTGCTCTCTTCTGCTGTATTTTATTTCTCCCTTCTCACATTTCATTCTGTTCTTCTTTACCATGAAAGGCACAAGAGCTATAGCCATTTGGTCAGTGATAAAGGTACTAGTGACAGAAGCCACACACCGAAAGTGTTGTGTGGTCCTGATTTAGGAAATTCCTGGTAGCATACTGTAAACTTTTTACCACAGTCACACATCATACCTAAATGTTCACACGCAGCCTTGACTTTATCTCCTACATTTCTGTACTTTTGTTATATAGCAAAATATCACTTCTGAAAGAGGTTTATTTGTGAAAGTGTCTGTGTAAGTTTATGTACACATGTACATACATGCCAACCTCTCTACACACACACAAGACAGAAGAAGGTGTCGGATCCATTGAAGATGGCATTGCAGGTAATGTCAGTGTTCCAAACTCCAGTCCTCATGATTGAGCAGCAACTGCTGTTAGTAACTGAGCTTTCACTCTTGATAAATAGGAGTGAGACAAATATGAAACACAGACAATAGCCCTGGTGGGAGCAGGAACTGTTTTTAAACTGTAACTGAGCATGGTAAAGTAGGAGAAGAAGCACTGTCCCTGAACTGGAATGCCAGTGACATGAGAGGTGATGCTTATGTTGTAAAGTGGGCAAGAAGTCCACTCTAACCCTAGAGAATCTTAAGAAAGCAGGCTGCTGAAAGAGATTTTCACTGAAAGAGATTTGGTGGCTGTAATCTGATGCAGGTAAAGCCATGGAACATGTGGCGATACATAGATTAATAGTTATGGACTTATTTAAGATATAAAAGCTTTTTGCAAAAGGCTTGATCCATGGCCATGCAGTTTTAATTAATATAAGCCTCTGTGTGTTTACTTGGGGGACTTGTGTGGAAGAGGTTTGGCAAGTGGCAAGCCGGGACACACAGGAAATCTTCCTGCTACAGGTGGCCTAGCTATAATCATGAATACAGTGTATGCATGCATGCATGTGTATGTATGTACATATGTATGTATGTGTGTGTGTGTGTGTATATACTCAGAAAGAAGTGTTTGCTGTGGATACTAGTCATTTCCCCCTTCTTTTTTCCTACACAGAATCCACCATTAAATTTGGCTACAGGGGTGAATTATGGAGCCAGAAGGCCCCCGTTCAAATCTTTATCCTCACCAGCATTGTGAACACAGGTGAACATCTTGTGCCTTTACTTGTATTTTCTTCCTTGTGAACTTCAACTTCCTCATTTTGCTTAACAGAGAAAGAAAATAGCAGCCACCTCAAAGACTTCTTTGGGAAGTTAGATGAGTTATATTTTGTAAAGTACTTAAAACAGCACCATCCAAGAATGATTTATTTACTCCTACAACCTAACCTTTTCTTTTACCTCCATAGTCATTGGTTTAGTTGACTTCTATTTCTTTTCCTGCCTGGATATTTCTCCTTGCCTACAAGATCCCCTGTTCTAAATCAACCAGTCATTAATAGGTTAACACTATCAACACAGTATTTGTTTAGAGGCCAAACTTGAAGCGCCTTTCTGATCAGATTTCCTTCCAAAAACCTCTTTTCTGATCCCTCATCCAAACTATAAAATGCCTCCTTCACTGTATAATTTTCTACACACTTGTGTTATTTAGAATATCCAGTTCCCAGTCCCCATAACTTTGCAAGTGCCCTGTTCATGAGCACATACGTCAGTGGTAATTTCATACTGTAGTATGTTTGTGTATACATACAAAAATTGTCTTCTGTAAAAGTTTCTCTGATGGTTTTAGTCCTTGCTTCTTTCTTCCAACCATAGCAGACTCACCATGCTGTATTTGAATTATGAGTTTATATATCTTCTTAAGATGAAGTTCTTGGGAACAAGTTCAATAAATAACACCCCTAAGCCTGTGCTGGAAAGTTAGATAAATGATCATTGAATTTGTACCTGAATTCCTTTCCTGTAAGTCAGCTTAATTATACCATTATTGCAAGTTCATCCATTATTTCCTTTGGTTAAAATAAACATTTAACTCACATAAAGTAAAATTTCATAGAATCTAGAATTATGTCCTCTCTGGTTTGCCAAGAATAATTTCTAGGAGCCAGCGTTGCATAACACAGTAGTTCTGTGGACCACATGATTAGCATGAGAATTGTATTTCTCAAGACAAATTTATAGCCCTCCCTAGAGTCTTGTATTAAAAACTCTTGGGATGGGGCTCTGAAAGTTCGTGGTCTGCTAAACCCTCAAAATGATTCTGATAGAACTCTTAAGTTTGAGGACACCAGGAGTAATTAGACCATCAAGCCAGGCTGCCTGGGCTCAGTTCTCAGTGTTACCCATTATTCAACAGCAGAATATTTCTTAACCTCTCCGTGTCTTTACTGGTTCTTGTATAAAATGAGAATGATCATAACTAGGGCTATTAGAATAAGCAAATGAGGTAATACACAGGAAGTACTTATCATAGTGCTTAATCAGTTAATGACAATAAGCAGCAGTCTGGAAGAACCAGTACCCTCATGAAATACATTCTAAAAGGGTTGCTCCAGATTTTCTGATTCTTTAGACTTCATACTCAAACTCTTTCCTTGTCTTTCTTTCCTTTCCTTTCTCGTTTTGGCTGGGAACCGAACCTGAGCCTCTTGGGTGCTAGTCAACCGCTCTATCACTCAGCTGCACTTCCAGGCTTCCACAGTATATTTTCATGCTGCTTGATACAATTGCAGATGAAAGTTTAATGGAACAAGAAACATGGTCTCCTAGTTCACTGCAGGTCATTTTACCTCCTAATGACCAGGAAGCAGGAATGATACCCAATCACATGAGATTTTGTAAGTCAGCCAAAGGCCGATATTTGGTCCTATTTCTTTAGTTTGCTCATGTCTAATGAAAACCGCTTTTCAGTTTGTGATACATCCTTATATTTTTTCTAATCCTTTCTCTTTTCTAGTAATGTTGTCTTATAATAGTGATTGCTTATTAGAATCAATACAATTTTAAAAAAGGAAGGCATTTCCAAACCTTAAAAAATTATCTTCAAAAATTGTTTCAAGATATGATCTTTTATATATTCTAGACTAGCTTTTGTCTTGTGATTGTCCTGCTTCAGTCTTCTCGGTGATGAGGATATGGCTATGTATCATCAGATCCAGCTTACAAAAAAGAGAGAGAGTAGTTTTAATGCTACAAAACATTTGAAATGGGTAGACAATGTTGAAATACTAGCTTCTAAAAGTTTCTAAAAAATAACATGTTCTGCTATTCTTTTGTTCTTAGATTAACTTTTCAATGTCTTCAAATTATTTAGTAGCAGTTCAATCAGGATTCTTAAGGAAATAGTCTTATATCAACAGCATAGCAAAATATATAGTTAAAAAAAACTTCTTGAAAGGTAATTAGAGGGGATTTTACTACCATTAATAGTTAGAAAATTACATTTATATTTGTGTCTATTTTTACCATTGTTTAGTTGGGGCTATTATTTTGCTATGCATAATTTTGAACAGATGGAACATTATATGAAGCAATTGTGTTCGTATACATAGGGTAGACACAAATGTAAGTTATTTAAAATGCACAAGGGGCTGGCAAGATGGCTAGGCAGGAGTTATAACTAGCCACCTGAAAAACTGAGGTCGGTCCCCAGAACCAAGTTGTCCAAGTCATCCTATGACTTTCACATACGTGTAGTGGTATGGGTGCATGCACACACAAACAAATAAGTATAATTTAAAAGAAAATATTAAGTGTTCATGGATAAAAGTATCCATTTTAAGCAAGCAACTTTTTCTGGAAATATTTATATGAACTTGTTAATAATTGAAACAATCTAGCATTTGACAGAAAATCCTTTGTCTGACACCTACTACATAATTTCTATGTTAGAAAATGCTAAGAGAGAGAATTCTCAGCTTTCTTAGAAATCTTTATCAATTTTATGATATAAATATTTACTGTGCTATCTTAGCATACTATTGTATATAAAATTTGGCATTCAGAGAGTTAATACAGAATTATAGACTTGTACTTCAGAAATGGTGTTTTAACTATTTTGAATGTATCTTAACGAGGATGTGATTGAAAGGGGAGTGAAACCTTGAAAGTAGTAAATAATCTTGTGATTAGTACTGTGAAGAACGGAGAAAGACCACAGCGACACTCGTCTTTGAATAGCATATTTAATTTTAGGTATCCCAATTTAAAAAGGCAAATTAAGGAAAGTTTCCCAAATTCAAAATAATTAAGGGAAAAGGTGACAGTAATTAATGAAGAAAGTGTGCAGGATCTCACTTGATAGAACATGAAGCAGTGCTTAGAGGTACAGATGATAATTTACTGATATTTAAAGACTATGAACAATGAGAAAGATGATGATTTTCTAAAAATATTGGTACAGTGGGAATAATTAGGGGTATTAAGAAGAATTTTAAAGGAGGAAATGAAAAGAACCCAAGAAGAAAATTGGGCTATAATATGAATTTATAGCGTAGGTCTATGGCACCGAAACAAGTTGTTTCAGTAGTTGACTAATTCATATGCCTACTGATTTTTATGCCTATAAATACAGGAGAGGAAGTAAAACTGTTATTTAAAGACGTGTGGTGAAAAATATCTCACTCCTGGAATCCTAAAATCCTCTGATTACAAACACTGAGTACACTATTTTAAAACCCCTGTTACAGTGTTTGCATATTCTTCTTTTATGTTAATATATCAATATAAAAATAACACATAACAAATCTTCTCTGCCTGATTGGAGAATTATTAACACTTGTAGAAAGAATGTTGTGAGGTAAGTCATTGAGGGAACCCTTTGTTTTGTCTCCTGACACATGTATCAAACATTACACAAGATGTTGTATACAAGTATCATGCACAGCCTGCCTTACTGCAGAGACAATGTAAACAAGGGTAAAGGAGAATTGAATGGAGATTCTGAAAGTCTGGGTTCCAAACACTTGGTTCCCTTGCTGGCCAGCCAGAATCAAAACAGCTTACGTCAGGCCACCCAACTTCCCATACACATAATAGGGAGAATGAGACCTGTCTTGCCTATCTCAGGGGATATATGAACTAGTGGAATAAAGATGATATATAGCAGCATGATTAAAAATTCAAACCTCAAATGAATAAAATACAGTAAAATCAGTTTTGTTAAATACCCTCATTTTGAAGAAAAACTATCAAGCAAAAAACTTATTTCTTCAAATTAGTTGAATCCTTGAAGTAGCAGAACAAAACTGTTTTGGATAAGATGAATTCACTTATCAGAGGAATTATATACAGTATTGTATTTTGTAATTTCAGTAATAAACTTCTAATTTATGATTCTGATATTAGCAGTGTTAGAATGGCTGTTTTATATTACATTTACAGAATAATTTATGAGTCTAAAATACTCTTTTAGGGATGGAGGGATATCTCAGCAGTTAAGAGCATTTGATGCTCCTGCGGAAGACAGGAATTTGGTTCCCAGCACCCACATTGATTGACTCACAAATCTATCTCCAGGAGATCCAACATTGTGTTGTGACCTCCACAGGCACCTGTGCAACTTTCTCTCTCTCTCTCTCTCTCTCTCTCTCTCTCTCTCTCTCTCTCTCTCTCACTCTCTCTCTCTCTCACACACACACACACACACACACACACACACACACACACACCAAAAATAAATAAAAAACAAAATAAAATCTTTAAAATCTTCTTTTATCATATTTCATAATTCTGTGTCTCACAAATTTTATGTCTCAACTGAGCAATTATGCTCCATCAGCATCAACTGAGGTCACTGTGCAGTATCCTGCAAATGGTTATTATGGACTTGGGACCCCAAAAGCTTCACTAACTAGGTATAAATGTTTAAAAGTTTTAAAAGCTATGTTTTAATTAGTGTGTGTGTATGTGTGTCTGTGCACATATGTGTCTGTGTGAACATGTATGTGTGTGTGCATTTCCATTTACATGTATACCCTTGCAAAGTTTCCATGGTATTTGTGTAGAACCAGAGGACAACTTTGGGAATCTGCTCTTTCCTTCCACCATCTGAGTCCCAAGAATTGCACTGATATCATCAAGCCTGGCAGCAAGTCCTTTACCCTCAACTCTATCTTGCAGTCCTCACAGTGCCCTGATTTTTAGGGACAATTAAAAAGCAATTAGCTTCAGTATTAGTTATATATTTCTGTCTGATCATCAATACAATTTTGATAGAAAAATTAAACTACTTATATGTTTTGCTGTGTTCCTCCCTTTTGATGTTTGTCATTAAAGAATTAAAAAACATTTATTTGATGGAATCAGGGTATGGTACATCAATAAAATCAGTAATGCTTTATCTTAAAGTGTTAAATAATTCTAATAGACTTCATATTATTAATAAATTTGTATATAATAATATTTAAGGAAGGAACAGACTCTATTGCTAAGGAAGTACCTAAGCTGTTTGAGGCAGGGTATCACTTAACAATGGTACATAGTGTGTTAATAAGCAATGTTGCTTAACTATGAAGGGGTTTTTCTCATAGTAAATTGGTATGTGTTCTTTAATGAAGGCTTCATATTATGGATAGTAATCACTAAAATTTTAACCAGTATTTTATATATATTGCTGATTGTAGTATTATATAAAGGAAAACTCAATGCTTGTTTTTTTGTTTGTTTTGTTTTGTTTTGTTTTTACTAAGAATGATTTAGAACAAATTCTGTTAACATGGGGTTGAAATTTTGTAATTGGCTCAACACAGTCAACTTTCTGTTACTGAGTCTTTCTTTGATCAGAATTCTATATTATCTGGTACGTTTACACATGCTTTATACTGAGCTATCTGAGACAGTAAATATATAGAAAAAGCTTGTCTATCTTCAAGCAATGTCAGTGAAATACTGTATTTGTATTAAATTTGTTTATTTTTTATCTTTGGAGTATCTATAAAACAAATATGGTCAATATATACAACATACAAAGATATATTTACACAATGTATTTATTTGGGAGGGCAAAAATTCATAGTTTGATGTTCTGTAAAATGGTTTTCTTCCTTCTTTGTATTTTATATTTTATGTTTGTAATGTTATTCATGTAACTATAACTCTTAATATCAAGGGCAGAACTTTCTATATTAGTGAGAAAATAATTAAACTTTAGTGGAATGAGCAGAGTCCAGATATAACATGAGAACTGTGTCCTTGAATACATATTTGAGCGGACATTCCTTAATTTGAGTGGCTGAAGTAAAAACAAAACTCTTAAAAATCTAAATGCTTTATTAAAATATGTGTCTGTTCATTCAATGAATTAGTAATTTAACAAACTATTTGTAGTCATTGAACCAGTGACAATCAAAAGATGAATGCAATGTAGTCCTCTTCTTTGTTAGTAGAAAAACAATAGCAAGAGAGAACAAAGGACATTTCTGCCCATGTAATGAGCACGGCTTGTGCAAAAGCACAAAGGTAGGAAGAGAGGGAGTAGGGCAACTACAAATTGATGCCAAAAAATACTAAGCACTGAGGTGTGTGTGGGGGGAGGTGGGAAAACAAAGTAGGAATGAAAGTACAAAGATTATTGAGGTGAGTGTAATAAGGCTATATTCATTTTTCTTCAGTTGAAGAAAAAGGTAAAGCTAATAATGGGATCTGATTTACAACTTAGAAATGTAAATCTGGGCATTTGAAATACTACAATATAATCATTAAATATATGCTGCACGCTGTCTCTTTTTGTTAATAAAGTTTTATTAGAAGAACATAGCTACACACATATGTACATATTCTCTATTATTTTCTTCTGCAAGTGTTGATAATTTGGAAAGAAACTGTAATGATGCTAAACTTAAATGCTTATTATTAGACTTTTGCAGAAAAAAATACATGATTTAGAGAATTGATTAGGAATATTTGAAATTAATAATGGAAAGGATAGAAAAGGCAAAGGACAACATTATCATTTGTTTCTACTATATTTGTAGGTGAAGGAACACAGACTAATACAGAAGTTTGTCAAAGAATTTTCACAATACAAGTTAGTGGACTTGGCGGTTGATTAAATGTGGAGTGAGGAAAAATCTAGACTGACTTCCAGGATGTTGTTTTATGTTACAATTGAGCTATGGCATAGATGGTGGGAAACAATGCTTGCTTTTACTTGTTCACCTGAGAGTACAGCCAGGAAAAATGTATGTTACATCTGGATGTTAGACAGGCTTAAGACACAGGGTAGCTACTATTTGTGAGCAGGGAGTAGAAGCAAGCATGTTAAAAGGAACAACAGATGGACACTGGAATCTAGCAAAAGGAAATGCAGGTACAAAGGAAAGAACTGAAGAAGAAGTGGAGTTCAGACCACAGTGACTCTCTCAACCATCATGTTGCATCAGAATTTATTTTACTTTTAATTATGTTATAGACAATGATTTGATACTGACAGTGCAGTCAGGACATAGCATCGTTAATGCTTAGATCAAATTAGAAATACAATATTCAGTATTTCTGGGCTATTATTGAGTATTGGAAAGACAGTATCAATATAAAATGGTAAACAATTAAGCTTAAAAGGAAATAAAGTATTTTTAGTCATGTTACCAGTGGATATTTTATGAAAAGCAATTATTTTTTTCAGAACTCTTTTGAGTTTTTAAAGCATTTAGTTATTCCACTGTTACTTCATAAATATAAAAGCACAACAAAAGGTATCATACCTCATAGTTCATCATACCTCTATTTTTCATACATACATACATATATACATTATAAATAAGTGCATGATTTACTAGCCATTATATATTATATGTGTAAAATATATAATTTGAGATTAACTCATTAGAAACTACTTGTACTAACTCTGTTAACGATGACTTTGAGACTGTGTTGTCAGACAAGTTGCCTTTATAAACCCAGGTGAAAAGGCAGATAAAGAATAGGGTATTGAATTGTTTTTTGTAAGACAAGCTTTTCTATAGTTATTTCATTTTCTATTTTTTTATGAATTCTTGCATTAAATGAGAACTCTCAGCTGGTAGCTCATGCATTTGCCTGTTTCTGGTGTTAATTATCTTTTGTTTGCCCTTGATAATCCTGAGGTTGGTATGCAGATGATATGAAGGCTACAGAATCATCTCAAAGTGTAAAAAACAATGGCATTGTCAATTCTGCATCACAACACTTTATAAATTATGAATGTTATCCACATTAAGGAGAGTGGTAGACTTTTAAAATTACTTCCATGAATAGATTAAATTACAAGTATTATTACATTTCATTTTATTAAGTGCATCTTAGTAGTTATTAGAGCAAATGAACATGTTCTCTCAATTACATAATAACATTAGAACTAAAAATTATGCATCAACACTCTCAGATGCATAATGGTGCATTGTATATTAATCACTCTAAACAATATTTTTGAGTTTATATAAAGGCAATTAATGCCTATTGAACAATAACATTACTTTATTGGTTTATTAAAATTCAGTTTAAGAACTACTTCTTTTATAAGAAGTTCTAGGTATTTTCAATTATTCTTTGGAAGTATATAAGTAATCTATTTTGCTTATTTTTGATGATGTCTCTCTTATAAGATTACATAGATGAAGTAGTAAGTTGATCAAATATGATGCCTAAAATTATGCTTTCATACTTCAATAGAAAATATTCTAAAATTTATTTAACTAATTGGACAGTTATATTTCAATATTATAATAATAGCAAGTAGTGCACATTTATGTTACTGCTAATAGAATTGGAGAAAACCGTTAGAAGTTATAAATATGACTACAATCTGCCTAGATCTATAAGGTCAATTTCAAAGTATTTTTCCATGTGTACATGACTTTTAGATAACAATCTCCAATAGAAATGTTGTATATTAACTTCAATAGACTAAACTCAAATTTAACTGTGTTTATTTTACCTTAATGAATGGCTTGATTGATGCTTTAAAAAACTGATAATTACATATTAAATTTGAATTATATTTTAATGATCTCAATCAAGATTTGTCTTATATCACAAGGATTTTAGTATTAGAATGTTATTTGTATAGCTAAAAGTTTTAAACATTTTATTAATAATTGAATACACACTTTATGATTATACAAATATCACCTTATAACTTTACTTCTTGTAGAATATACTATTAATTTAGAAAATCAAATAAATTCTGCAATTTTAGCATGAATGATATGATAACAATAGTTTAATAAAGACTTGAACTTATGAATCTAAACTTTAAATATAGTGAAAAAGTGAGTCTTACAATGGCAATTATTTTACTCAGCAAACATAATAAAACAGAAATTATAATTTAAGAAAAGAAAACAAAACAATTGTTAAGTACTTCTTAATAATAAAATTATTTTATTGGCTTATAACCAAAGTTTAAGATTTACAAAGAAACAGTTTACAAGTATGAGTTACATAAACTCTGTTAACATGCAGGCAAATTGCCTCATGTCCTTCTCTACAGTAAGCCTCTTTATTCTTCAACTTTTATGTCTTTGTCAGTTAAAAGAATGGGCAATAGCACAAATAAAGAAATATTAAGAGAACACAACAACAAAATCAATATGGAACACTAAATCACACCTCAGATATTTTTTGGAAACTTTCTAAATTTATTAGCAAAGGTCTTCATTTGCATATGTTGAAGTCCTCATTTACATATGTTGGAGACAGAAAGTTGTTTTCTAATATAATTCCAAATCTTTGTGTCCTGGCTGTAAAGGGGTTTCAGCTAGAAAAGCACTAATAGTCTTTAAATGGTGCTCTAAGAAGAATCAAATCTTAGTTTTCAATCTTTCTAATTTTCTATTCTTATAAGATGAACTTAGATTTTCATTTCTCGTTAACACTGAATTCTTTTATAGAGACCCGATTTCACTGTTAAGGAATTAAAAACAAATAACATGTAGCTCCTAGGTAAGTACTAGTTACAAAGTCACACACAGTAGTGAAACTGTTTCAAATAAAGGAAAAACAGTATTTGATTCAGTCTCCTTTAGTCATTATTTT
Source organism: Onychomys torridus (assembly GCF_903995425.1). NCBI lineage: Eukaryota > Metazoa > Chordata > Mammalia > Rodentia > Cricetidae > Onychomys > Onychomys torridus. Next base: position 53,100,551 of record NC_050445.1, on the reverse strand, counting down.
CTCTCTGTCTTGGTCTGCCTGTCTGTCTGTCTGCTTGCCTGCTTCTCTCTCTCTCTCTCTCTCTCTCTCTCTCTCTCTCTCTCTCTCTCTCTCTCTCTCTCTCTTTCGTGTGTGTGTGTGTGTGTGTGTGTGTGTGTGTGTGTGTGTGTGTGTGTGTGTATGTGTTGAAAATCAGTGATTACAATAGCAAGTAAGTGTAGCTGGAGTTTTCTCCATCCCCAGCAAGTAAGTAGCATGTAAAAGCTTATGCAGTAATCTGCATCTGTCTTTCCGCCTTCATCGGGAAATTTCTTCAAGGAAATGAGAACCAGGCATAATTCACTAAAATTCCACTCAACGCCTCTCGATCAATAGAGATAAATCTAGTTTTGTTGTTAAATCGATTTTCCTTCTCTATGGAGATGTATTGTCCTGTTTGTTTTAAGAATAACTGTTTCTGAAAGATTGTTATGGTGATTAGGAAAAAGTAAACAAGAGGAGACATCGTAGCTCCTTGGCATTGCCTGCAATTTGTGCTAATGTGTTACTGAAAGCAATAATGATTTATGTCATTTTTGACAATTATATTTCCCTGAAAGGAATTCAGTTCAGTTCATCTCCTTCCCCAGTAAGCAACCTCTGTGTTTGTTTTGCTTTATAAAACAAAATGCCCACAAGTATTTACTGATACACACCCTCTCTTCTAGCTTTTATCATAATACTTGACTCTTTGGCATAAATCATAATAAAATAATAACATAATAAAAAGTGTTTAGACTAAAACTGGTCAAAA